>NC_091307.1:1510806-1593306 GCF_038502225.1 Cherax quadricarinatus
AAACCTCTACAGTACGCAATTGCAGGGTAATACTATTATGCACATAACTCCAGGGTAAACCTGTTTTGCAAGTAGCTGCAGGGTAATATTGTGTGATTAATTGCTGGGTAAACCTATTTTGTACGTTTTTGCAGGATAAATCTAACTACACTGTCTTTTTTTTATAGGGGGGGATTGGGGATAAGTAGTGATTCCCCACCAGGCTGAACTCCACAGTTTTGTTGAAATCCTTCATATTAAGCGTTCTGCGTTCCCTAGTCATTTAGTATATTGACGCTGAAGTCTCTTTCGAGGGATATCTGTCCGTGGGAGGAGGATCCGAATATAGTCTTGAGCTCCCACGTCTTCGTAAATTGTGATCTGTCTTTAATGATCTCTTGCAGGAACTTACTCAATCTTAGACTACTTAAGAAGTCATACTCCTTTAACTCTTAGTGTTCCAACTGAACTGAGATCAAACGTTCATTTTATCTGATAAGTTTGTCACAGTATTAGCTATTATTATCATATGACTACATTTGGGTAAAGCTTTAAACCCGTAGGGATCATACATTGTCTGGTAAATAAGAGACAATCAGGCTGTATCCAAAGAAGGGTAGGATAAATCCAAATCCTTTGATGAGGCACCCCTCGCCAGCTTCAAGCGGCCTCCCTGGAGGGTCTCACAGTCCGTAGAGCTACTCAAGATGTTACCCGCTATTTAACCAAAACCCAGCGTAGAATACCTCAATTTGGCATGCATATATAATAGGAGATCTTTACTGGAGACTGATCTATGATCTTACAGTACAGTCTATCTATTTTAGATAGAGTTGGCATTTGGGGTTGAACTCAAGAATCTTAACTTCATTAACACCATCTGTCTTCAGAGTATTTACGTTAATGTTTCTAATACACTAATGTTTTTTGTGTGTGTTTTCTTAAAGAATTAGGATCAGTTAAACCAACATTCATAATGGACGATGCGGTATACTCATCATAACAATTTTATTGATGAACGTGTTACGGATCCGATGCCAATAATGGTTACAATAAATTATTAATTTGGAATGTATTCAGGAAGGATAAGATTCCAGATGAGAGATGTACATGGAAATATTGTTTCACATCTCAAAAGTTCTCTCAGCTGCTGGTACGTCTTTTAACGAGTGAAGTGTAATCGTAATGAAAACATATCCGGCTTTACATTTGAAATAGTTCTGAATGCTCCGTCAAATTCAAGAAGACCGCATGTACCGAGATGCACCAGATCTGGTGTAGTATGATTGTATATTTTTCTATCAGATGTCAAATTGCTGTAGAATTTATAGTTCTCGTTAGACCTATCCACTGAAAATAGATTTTTGAGGAGTCAGAATTTTTAGTTGCTTGATTAAATTTTGGTAGATCATTTTGTCGTGCAGTGACTCAAGAATTCTGAACTTCTGCACCGAGTTACAGTAGACTGCTGACCGCTATTTCAGCAGCTGACTTTAATATTCATTTGTTTATCATAAATAACTCTGTTGAATAACCCGTCAAAGAAGACAACATGAGAAAAACTGAATAGAACATAAGTCAAAATTAAGACACTTGTGCAACAAATGTTTCACAAGTGTCTCATTCTTCAACTTGTCGGTTTTCTAATCCGTTTACTCACACATAGGTCAGTTTGTAGATAAATGGTTCACGGAACTGGGTATCTTTATTGTGGAAACGTTTCGCCAAACAATGGCATCATCAGCAAAATGCAGAGAAGAATGGCTCAAGATCAGGAGTTTGAGGTAATCACTCCCACAGCCTGATGTCGACAGGTCAGTTTATTTGGAAAGTATGGGGGCTAGACCAAAAGATTTTGAATCGGGAACATTCGTTAAACGATTTCACCTACAGCTTGAGTTGAAGTATTGAAGTAAATACCTGACGTATATACTTGATGAGTTACTGTGGAATGCAGTGCAAAGTAATTTCAGACCATTTATTATTATAATCAAAGAAAGCGCTAAACCGACAAGGGTCACACAGCGCTGCGGGGCAGAAAATAGTGGTGGGGCTATAAGCAGTTAGGTGGAGAGGGGATCAGAGGTGAGGGGAGGAAAAGGGTGGAAGGGACACTAAGGGCTATGTGTCAAAGTTCGTATAGTAAGCAGTTGCTGACAAAAGTCAAAAAGTGATTATAAGATGAGGTACGAGTGGTAGGACGGCGGCGTCGTTCGAGGTAAATCCTGCGAGCTCGCTGGTAAACCGGGCAATCAACAAGAAAGTGAAGATCCAAAATTGGGACCCGACAAACCTCACAGAGAGGAATAGGTTGCCGTGTCATGAGATACCCATGGGTAAGGCAAGTAAGGCCAATTCTATTCAAGATTGATGGACTGACCACATCGACTCAAGGTTGAGGGACTAATTACCTCATTCTCCCCCTGTTCTTCACGATTCTCCTTTGTATGGACTGATGAAGCCACTGCGTGGCAAAACGTTTCCTCAATAATGACACCCAAGAACTGCACATGTGTCTTATTTGTCAAGGCCAATACGAAGACAGGAGAGTGTAGTCTCTCGAGTATGGCAATGATGGTAAGATGGTCACAAACCTAAAAGCGGTTTAATAGAGTGCAGTTTGTTATGGTGCATATCTGACCACCGTTGTTGCAACGGCCGCAAAGAAGGGCAGAGTAAACTGGACAATAATCTCTGAACGGAATACCTCTATAAGAAACCAGAAGCTCATGCACCGCTGACTGCACAGCAGCATCTGCCGGTTCATTGCCCTGCACATCAACGTGTCCAGGGACCCAAAAGAAAACGACATCTTTGTTTTTTGCTAGCCACACGGCGCAACCATAGTGGAATGCGAAGGACTAATGGATGAGGAGAATCAAACTGTTTAATGGCTTGTAAAGCACTGAGGGAATCTGAAATAATCACAAACGTCGAAGGAGACATATGTAATAAGGAGAAGCGCTATGAGGATGGCATACAACTCGGCAGTAAAAATACTAGCAGAGTCTTACAAATGACCTTCGACAACATCGTCAGGGAACATCGCAACGTACCCAGCACCATCAGAAGATTTAGAACCAGCTGTATAAACAACAATGGCATGAGCATGCGGCCGGAAGCGTTCAAGAAAAAGAGTGCGAGAAGCAGTCGTTGGTAGGAGAGCTTTGGCGCACGGCAGTAGGGGAGAACAGACACGAACTGTCGGAACCTCCCAAGGGGAAGGGAAAAGGAAGACTCTAAATGAACATAAAAGGGAGGCAACTGGAGAGAAAACCAGAGTGAGTGATGAAGAGAAAACGGTCAGAGTAAGCAGGGGCGTCGAACAAATAATGAGCTTTTACTAACGTACGAGACCAACATAGACGGAACACGAAGGTCATGAGAGCTGACAAAATAATGAAGGCAATGAGCATCATGATGATCACCTAAGGAAGGAACATTCGCCTCAGCATAGAGGCTTTCAACAGGGGATGAACGAAAGACACCAAGGCATAAATGTAGACCCTGATGATGAAGGGGATCTAACTTAGAAAGAGTGGTAGGAGAAGCTTCAGATTAGACTTGGTCTTCATAATCCAGCTTAGACATGACTAGGGTGGAATGCAAACGGAGGAGAGTCCGGCGATCTGCTCCCCATGAACGATGCACAAGAATTTTCAGGAGATTCAGATGACCATGGCAAGCTTCCTTCAAAGAGGAAATGTGAGGTTTCCACGTCAACCATCAATCGAAGAGAAGGTCAAGAAACTTGACCGTATCACATTCTGGAATACAATGGAATATCTGGGACAAGAGGAAGTCTAGTGAAGGTAATGAAATGGGTTTTCGTACTAGAAAATTTAAACCTATGAGAAGTGGCCCAATGGGAAACCCGATCAATCGCAACCTGAAGGGAGGCCACTACCAGGCGAGTCAGTACCTGCGTAAGCTATAGCGAGGTTATCCACATAAAGTGATGACCAAACATGCGATGGAAGAAAGGAAGGTAGGTCATTTATCGCCATGAGAAAAAGGGTAGTGTTAAGGACACAACCCTGTGGGACTCCCTCCGCCTGAACAAAGTCTGAGGAAAGCAAGGCGCCAACACGGACACGAAAATGTCTGTCAGATAAGAAATCAGTAAGGAAAGTTGGCAGGTTACCACAAAGGCCTAAGGAGTGGGCTTGGGCTAAAATGTTATACCTCCAAGTGGTGTCACATCCCTTCTCAAGATCAAAAAAGACTGCTGGGATGGAGTGTTTGTTAGCAAAGACATTTTGCACATACATATCTAAGTGGAGCAAGGGGTCCAAAGTGGAGTGGCCCTTGTGAAACCTATATTGATGAGGAGAAAGACTATTGCGAGTCTCCAAATACCATATCAGACGTCTATTCACCAACTGTTCCATCACCTTGCAGACTACACTGGTCAGAGCAATGGGACGATAGTGAGAGGTATCAAGCCCTGAGGTGCCTGGTTTGTGAAACGGAAGTACAATGACAGATTTCCATTGCTGAGGGAGAACCCCTCGCGTCCAAATAAGATTGAAAAGACGCAAAAGGATTGCAAGGGCTGGCTGTAGAATGCAGATGTTGTAGCATAGTGATATGAATATCACCAGGCCCAGCTGCCGATGACTGGCAAGCAGAAAGCGTGGACTCCAGCTTTAAGAGAGTGAAAGGTACGTTATACGGCTCCATTCCATTAGAAGAGAAATGCAAGGGCAATTGTTCCTTGGTAGACTTATATGCAAGAAATGGGGGACAAAACTGAAACCCTTGGGAAACACTGACAAGACAGTTCCCGATTTCTATGGCAACTTCAAGAGGTTCTGCAAAACTAACACCAGCAACCCACAAAACGGGATCTGGGTCCGGAGTGTACCTGCCACACAACTTCGGTACCTTATTTTAAACCGCACACACATAGGGAAAGTTGAGGTAATGGTAGACACGTAGTCTTGCCAACAAGTGTGTTTAGCGTCGCGTATGACGTGGCAAGTGACTGCCTTTACCAGCTTAAAATCCAAAAGACAATCAGAGGTCAGATTATATCGATAACGGCCGCACGCAGCACGTTTCAAACGCACTGCACGGGCACATGCAGGAGACCTCCAAAGCACACATGTCTGAGAATGCCTGCCTGAGGTTTGAGGAATAGAACGTGATGCTGCAGTGAAAACTAAGGTTGAATACTGGTGCACCAGTTCATCAATAAAAAACGAAGGAGGGCCCCCACAAAAGATGTTAAGATGAGAGTACAAGTCCCAGTTCGCTCGTCCAAATTGCCAAAGGGGGCTACGAGGCGGTTGGGAATACATAGTAGAAATAAGAAGAATAGGAAAGCGATCACTGCCGTACAAATCTGAGAGAATAGACAAAGCGTAATCAAGTGCAATTGACGAGGAGCACACAGAAAGATCAATGCAAGAGAGAGACTGAGTGCGAGAGTCAAAATAGGTGAGAAACCCGTATTTGAAACATGAAGAGGATGAGAAGTGAGAAGAGTCTCCAACTGATCACCAAGAGTGTCACAGTGGGACCCTCCTCAAAGATGGTAAGCATTAAAATCACCTAACAAGATGGTCAGCAGAAGTGAAGAGATCAAGAATGCAATATCAAAGATACAGTGTGCGTGGCAAGGGGAGAGATATAGAGAGCAAACTGAACACCATCTGTGCAAATAAATATGGGTTGCAGTATAATGTAGCAGGGAACGAACAAAGACCTGTTGATACAGTATACCAAAGTGCACAGGAAAAGCACTCTCATTAAATGATTCATCAGGAAAAGTATCAGAAGAATGCAACACCACATAGCCCGAAACGGGACGAATAACAGCTTAACGAATTTTGGGCTATTGTAACCCAACACATACTGGGAAAAACTGGGAGAGCAACACCTGGAGCTCTCCCTGATTGCCCCTGAGGCCACGAATATTCCATTGTAAATTTGTCATTATTTACAAAGACATGTATGTCAGC
This sequence comes from Cherax quadricarinatus, assembly GCF_038502225.1. Lineage (NCBI taxonomy): Eukaryota > Metazoa > Arthropoda > Malacostraca > Decapoda > Parastacidae > Cherax > Cherax quadricarinatus. The sequence continues at coordinate 1,516,752 of NC_091307.1, forward strand.
AATAAGAAGCGATAAAATCTGTGTGCTGTTAGAGTCAGTGAAGTCAATGTGTGGAGGCAACGAAAAGCGTGTAAGCAAGGAGGAATCAGAATGCCGGTGTCCTTCGAGGGTTTCGTCTCCGCACTTAGTCAGAGATAGCAACAAGTGTCTTAGTGGATAAGGAAGACGCCGATACCATGACTCCAGAGACAGGTGAGGTAGAGCAAGTAGAGATCAGGGAGACTGTGGAGGGACCAAAGAGGTCTGAGAGGGGAGTATGAACCTGGAGAGATGTGCCAGCTGGGACAGAGGAGTCCTGTGGTGCAACAGGAGAGGAAGGAGGTTGGAAGGTAACTAAGGAAGAAGTCTGGTGGGGAAACAGGAGAAGAGGGGACCAAACGAGGGTTGGGGGGTGAACCTCCACCTCCGTGTGAGAGTTAGAAAGGGGGTGAGAACGAGGCACCGAGTAGTAAAAGGAAAACTGTTGGGGAATTGTAAGTACTGGAGAAATGCAAAGCGACTTGGGCTTATGAGACAGGTTCAGCTTCACAGGTGACAGGCACGAAGAAGATGCAGGCAAGTAAGACCTTGCAGACTGAGAAACTAGTGGGCGAGAAGATGTAGAGGTAGGAATAGGTAAGGGGGGGGAGGGTTTTAGAGGATAAAACTACAAAAGAATTAAGAGACGGGAGTGGCCCTGGAAGACACGACACCGGAGGAGCTGGTAGGTGGGGGGACCGCTAAGGTTGAGGTCTCCTAGCTACTCGCGAATAAGGGATACAAGGAAGATTCCTTTAAGGCAGAGCCGAGAGAGAGCCATAGACTGGATCATAGACCTGACAATGGCAGGAAAATGAAGGATGTGCTTCATTGCAATTAAGGCAAGTGGGGCGAAGATTGCAAGATGTATCAGCATGATCTGTGGCACCACAGATTGGGCACTCTGCCGCAGATCTGCAGTATTTAGCGGGGTGTCCAAAGCGCCAGCAATTTCTACACTGTTGGGGAGTAGGGACCACTTTACAGACCTCTAGGCGATGGTCCACGATATAAACGGAGGACGGGAGTTCATGACAGTCAAAGGTTAAGTGGGCGATGTTACTGGGAAAATGCCTCTGCCCATGAGTGGGCAAGATATATGTATCCACTTTGAAAACAGGAAGGTCCTGAAGGGCTAATTGCTCCAAAATATCATCACCGCAAGTGACACATGGTAAAAACCACCGTACCACTGCAAGAATTGAGAGTAGCGTGTTTGTGAACTGTGACTGGAACGTTATCAGTGGAGGTAATATGGGAAAGATAATAACATTGTTCTGCATTTTGAACTGTAACAATGCATGCACTGCTTCGAAGAGCGTGAAAGGATGTATTTTGGCCAACAATGTGTCGTAAGAGAGCTTTACCAATACTATGATCAGAAAGATAATCAGTTGGAGATGTCAGTTGTAGGAAAAGAATTTAGTCCACTGCATACTTGTAGACATGGTGCGTAAAGAAAGTGAGTGTCGTGTAGGTCGTTTGTGGGTAGAATGAGTAGACATCGAAGAACCGTAGTCAGTAAATGGTCTGGAACGTTTAGGCACAGTACAGTGGGCGCCCCCAACCCGAGGTAGGTGGGTGATCCGTAAACCATCATACTGTATTCAGGAAGGCTGGATGCATAGTTAAAGGTGGGCAAGAGGGAGAGGCACTAGAAGAAATGGGTGGAGCCTCAGCACCTGAAGCAGGTGACGAACATCACCAGCAGAAGGTACAGCGGTACGGAAAGAGTCTGGAGAATGGTCCAATAATGAAGCCAGGTCAGAACAGGATGTGGTAACAAAAAGGGGCCTGGGAGGAGGAGGATTTTCACAATGTACGATGACTCCATGATGATGGGAGTTCTTTATTATTATTTTTAAGAAATAAAAAAGAAAGAAGGAAAGAAAACAAAAAGAGGGACAGCAGAGGGACAGTCACTAGAAGGCATGAAAGAGCTGTAAGTTCCCCCTATCATCCGAGAGGACCTCGAGACCACAAGTAGTGCAGACGTAGCATGGAACCCGTGCCATACCCTACCCTCCACGCCAATAAACCAGCACTCCAGAATAGCAACCTCACATCTACCGAGCCACCTCGGCAGACAAAAGAGGTGGTGGTTGGAAACCCACCACAAAGCATACCTCCTTCGGCTGCCACCTCCCAGAACCGACAGGCAGCCTCTGGAGATAAACTCGTCACCTGCAGGACACCCCGTCCACTTCTCGGAAATCCGGGAAGGGAGCAGGGCGCCTCCAGATAATCCATATTCCACTGCAAACTACACCACACCCGAGGTACCGCACTGAGTGGGATGAACCCTGGCATACCGTAATGCCAGAGGGGAGAACCCTGCAGACTAAAAACGGGACAGAGAAAAAGGAGGGCTGGGGGGTAATTAGGTTCGGTCTGAGGAAGGAGACCAAAGCGTCTAATTCCTTATACCAAGAGCCTCTTTGCCGCATCAAGGAGGCCCACTTGAAAAGGAATTTTAGACCAAGAATTTATCTGAAACATGAAGGTCTTCCTTCAACAGACCTAACAGATGCTCTTGGGTAGTTGGTTATTTGTAGATGTGGAGATGCATCCTTACTTCAAGTGATCAGCAGAGATGCACATGGCCTGAATAAGGACAGTAGTATTTAAGTATATTTGGGGAATGCGCTAAGCCAGTTTGGATAATTTAGGGCCTATGAAATGGGAGGCAGTCATTTTCGATCCTAGGAAGAGGAGGAAAAGTCAAATTATGTGGCTGAAGAGCCCTTCAGCAGCATCAAGGAGCCTCCCTTGAGAGGGGAATAAAGACAAACTGGGTGCTGTTTCCAACTTGAATATTGTTGAGTGAAGATCTTCACCCAGTCTTTGATACAGCATCGAGTAGTGGATTTTTTACCTATACGTACTATGATTTTCAGTATAATTTCGCCTAATATGACAAATAAAATTTTATTTGCACAATTTACAATAAACATGATTGCTGCATTTCTCATGATTTTAGACCTTTAAGTTATTATTTATTTTTTATTATCACACTGGCCGATTCCCACCAAGGCAGGGTGGCCCGAAAAAGAAAAACTTTCACCATCATTCACTCCATCACTGTCTTGCCAGAAGGGTGCTTTACACTACAGTTTTTAAACTGCAACATTAACACCCCTCCTTCAGAGTGCAGGCACTGTACTTCCCATCTCCAGGACTCAAGTCCGGCCTGCCGGTTTCCCTGAACCCCTTCATAAATGTTACTTTGCTCACACTCCAACAGCACGTCAAGTATTAAAAACCATTTGTCTCCATTCACTCCTATCAAACACGCTCATGCATGCCTGCTGGAAGTCCAAGCCCCTCGCACACAAAACCTCCTTTACCCCCTCCCTCCAACCTTTCCTAGGCCGACCCCTTTAAGTTGTATTTTTTAATTTGCAACTAACCGAATTTACAGATTTTTTTTTTTTTTGGGGGGGGGGGGAATACGAGACAATTAGTCACCTCGATCTTGCTAAGCCTTTGAAAGTTACTTACGGTCAAAAGAAATATATACACTGTACTAGCTATAAAACTTTAGATTGCTTTTCCAGGTTTCTTTCCTCTCTTGTTAAGCCTTTTTGGGTAATGTAATCAATATTCATGATGAGTTGCTATAAATGAATTATATATCAAGAACATTTCAAGGACATTGTTTTATTTTTAAAATTTTTAAAAGATTTCACTAACGCCTGGGTGACCTGTAGACGTATGTAAGATATAATTCTGTTTTAATCGCGAATCGCGACGTAAGTTAAATGGAAGATCCATATTCCAGCGCCTGAGCCACTTGCAGTATACTCAGACACACGATACCCACCACTTGCACAAGGACGAAGATACTGCTTCCACTATTGCTCTATTATTCTCGACAACAAATTCTGACCCATGAAATTGTTTCGCGACATAAATTGTAGATACGTTCACAATACTCTGAGTACTCTAATGTGAAAGTGGCTGAAACATTGCTCCGTTAGAGAATTAGATGTAAAACGACAACGCTTCGCCCTCACAAAAGGCTGTATAAAATTTACTTGTGCAACACTTGGGAAATCTTTATTCTGGAAACGTTTCGCCAGCCAGTGGCTTCCTCAGTCCAAGGTCTTGGACTTATTTTTGGAACGTTTCCAAAAATAAAGATTCTCAAGTGTTGCCCAAGTGTCTCACTTATCATCATGTCGGTTTACTAAACCATTTATTGACTTTAATCAGTGTTTCAACAACTCATTAATTAGGCAGAAACCCCATTTATGCGCCATGTACTTTACCTTATCGGTATTTACATATCATTTCAGTGCCAGAGGGAATCGATTACCACCAACGAAGCGATCATTAACAGTACCGTACAAACAGTACCGTACAAACAATACCGAACAAACCGCACTTATTGTCGAAAAGTTTAATTAAATAGCGGCTAATAAATGTAACTGCAAATACCATCATCACATGTGAGATCGAGTATTATTATCACGATGAAAGACAAATTTGATAAATATTCCTGAACGGACCGAAAAGTTTGCAAATTCTGAGACGGAAGTCAATGGTTTTATCTAAGTTATTGTAACTTATTCTTCAAATAATGGAATAGCTATGAAGTGGAGAAATCATACATTTATTCACAAGTATCAAGGTCAAAACAGAGCAAAAACAAGCTCTTTTGGGATCAAAAACGATCATTCCAGGTCATCAGCATACTTTAAACCTTAATACCATAGAGAAAATTACCGAGTTATTCAGTTACTGGAAGACAATTACACGTAGGTTACTAATCACAAAATGTAAACTCGATGGATCAAGATCATCTATTGAAACTGAAACCATTTAAAGATTAAAAATATTACATGTCATTCCTATGGAAATATTACCACTTACAGATACGTACTCTAAACTAAATTCATTTAGGGTGACCTCACACACTGAACTTACCAGCTCTACCTGTTATAGCAGTCTTTCCCACTATCATTAAAGTCATTCCACACACTTTCCCCTGTCACTTCATTCAGAGAGCCCTGAATTTTTACTTAACACCTACCGATATTAAACCAGATATACGTGTTATACTAGCGAGGAGTTATATGGCAACCTTTGACGAGATATGAGATACGTGTATATTCTCTACATATTACAATAACTACGAAATTCAGAAATACATAAAAATATATAAAAAAAATCAAGATCTCTGATTTTTATATTAGTTAACATCAAATTAACTATGTTAGTATGGGTATATTATCCGTAAACAGGAAAGCTGAGTATAAGCTCAGTATTAAAAATTCTGCATTATATAGCGCAAAAAAGGAGGAAATAAAAATAAGGAAGCTTATACCAACGCTTCTAAACTTTCTAAAATTACTATTTCTCGTCCTGATACATTTTCTATTTCAAAATATTTAGGTTAACATCTTAACAAAAGCATTTTTAACTCCATTATACAACGATACTGGAATACATAACTATAATTCCTTTATACCTCGCTTAAATATCCATGAAATTTGTCACACTTGTAACATTAATTTGTATCAGTTTAGTTGACATACTGTAACTAGGTACTCGACACTTAATCCAGAGCAACTTTGTTGACGGTTCACAGTGAAATCCTTGACGAATATAGATATATATCCGTTACACCTGTTATCTCGATGATATAATAATGTAAAAATCACTTACGTGACCTTCGTAAATAAAATAACATATATCAGTCACCTATGACCACTGTCACCTCAATTCAAGAAATGAGTCGCATGTCACTCTTTGCACTAAAAATATATTAATCATACGAGTCACCTTAGTTCATAAACCAAATAAAATATAAAATGCACGCTATAATGAAGAAATAGATCGTAGGGAAGGGAGGGAGAACCCTGACGTACATCACACATCCCCCGCGGCATGTCCACGAACAGCAGTTTAGTTGAGTGACCTTGACCATCAGTTGGGGAGGAAACGAGTATGGTAGCAGGGGATTGGAGGAGTCAGAGGCCATCTACATCAAAGTGGCTGAGCTGCTTTGATGCAAGTGGTCTCCAATCACTGCTGATGATCAAGGAGCTCCCATGCTAACCCATGGAACAGTTAGAGGGATTAAATGCACCCATAAAAGGGAGAGGGGCATATTTATGCCCGTATGATCGAGATATGGAAATTTGGTATCTTCACAGCCAGTCAGGGGAACGTGAAGTCCCCATCACCCGAGAAAAGGGAATATTAATATCTTTATAACTACGATGGGGTGGCTTTGATGTCTTTAGGATCAGTGGTACCTCACGACTCCAAATAAAGAGGATTTTGGTGCCATGGTGCAAGGCGTCTGAATTCCCTTCATGAAGATCGAGAAATGATTTTCGAAGCTACCCTCCATCGGATAAGAGGTCTTTACTGCCTTTTACAATGAGGAATAAAGAAACATTTATGCTTCTATTGATTTGTGGAAACGCAACATTTATGCCTCTCATAAATGCTGCTTTTATATCTTCCATAACCTACTTATGTTTCACATGACTTGGACAAAGGGGCGCTTCCCTCTTTTTCATGACCAAAGATGATACCTTGCCATATCTTATGAGGCATGACTGAAGACTGGGGGGCTTCTCAGTAACCCACGGTATAAATCGAGGAGTTGAAATAACCGTGAGGCAACCGATTAGTGAGCAGCTATTACACCTTACACTCGATCATCCGTTATACCGTGAAAACTGAATTTCCGTTCACTACAGAATTCATTAAAAAAGATGAGCTGTCAACCTTCACTTACCTGTAATTAACAGTAATTCATGAATATGCAACAGCTGACGAACTATTTATATGAATATACAGAAGGATGGACGTGGGGTTCGAACAGCGGTCCGTAATACGCTGTCTTGGCCATCCGGGCTTATAAATAGGAAGGAATCGGAACTAATACTTACCGTATTACATTCCGTCAGAGGCACCAACTGACGGTTCGAGCCCCCACGACCATCCTCTGTTTATTCACTAACATTACTATTATTACAATCATGGGGAAGCGCTAAATTATTCACTGACAGTTGTTTATTATAACTTAATCTGAGTTCAACCATTTATATGTTTATTTCTTGGAGACATATTTTCCAAGTGGCAACACATTTGAAACCTAGATATGCTCTCATATTCACCACGTGAAGAAGAGTTTATGCTCTTACATTTAACATTTATCACAAGGAAAAGTACGAAGAGTTTCTCACCTTGTTCTGCAGGAAGACCAAGCAAAGAATTTCGTTCAGTTACGTCCTGCTGGGGTCTATTACTTCCTGCCAGCTTGCTTCTCTGGGGGCTATAACTGGCTATTACCAGGCCTCCTGGAGCTGTGTCTGGCCGCCACCTTGCCTTTAATATAGCACCAACTCAACATTTCTTCCGCTAGAGGCATTCTTGCTGCGATGTGTTTGCACATTTCTCTTTAATGACCGACAGATGTAGTTGCTTAATACATGTCTGGGGTTAATTTGTCGTGTTTAAAGCCTATCTACTGAAAATGGGGCAATAATGCCACTGTTCACCCATTCACTAACATTCAGTAACACTGCAATCCTCTGAAATTAATTAAACTCAGTATAGGGTTATATACACGTAGATAGATACCTCTCAGTGTATGTATGCTGTGTCTGAGGAGATTATAAATCTGTCACCGGAAAATCGTGTATATATTTAGTAAAGACAAACTTTTTTATTATACAAGCTCATCACAAACATCAAGCATATTGAATGCGAAATACGGATCTATCTATTCATATATGATATATCTGTCTATGGAAAGTGTCCATCGCTTATAAAACCGACAAAACGGATTCCATGAGCGAGGAAAAACAGTCGAGGAAAAAATATAAAGGTACTAAACAAACCCTAGTAAAAAAAAGCAATGATTTGAGAGCTACATATAAATCTCTACATAAAACAGGAAAGACAACAAAAACGAATATTTTTGTGATGCCAGCAGGAAGAACCATAACATCAAACAAGGTAAGGAGTGTGGGAGGGATAGTGGAATCATTTCTTCGTACAGTGTGCCAGATAGATGGAAGCAATCAAGGAAGAAATGGTGTAGGCATGAAGAAGTGGATATTTTAAAAATTAGTACAATAATATCACCTGAAGACTCGCCCACATAGGTAAAAAGTACCTCTAAATGCCTGTCAGAATGGAGGGAGAGAGAGAGGGATGAGGAAAGGAGGAAAAAGGAGAGGAAGAGGGGGGAGGGACAGCACTTCGCCGTATCTCGCATCTGCTTGACAGCAGGGGTTGCAAGATTTTGAACGAGGCACAAGTACGCTCACACCTTGAGTATGCTCCACTTTCTTGGTTCGCCTGCCCCTCTTCTTATCTGCGACTGCTTGACAGAGTAGAGAACAGAGCAAGACGTCTCATCTCTCGCTTGGACCAATCCTGGATAGATCTGTCATTTCAGCAGAGCCTTCAACACAGGAGAGATGTGCGTGGCCTTACTGTTAAGTCCAAGGCCAATATTGTCAAAGTACCACACTTGGATCCACTTCGAGGACAGCGTGCAGCAAGCTTCTATACCACAAGACGGGCAGACAGCAGCAACTTCACTCTGGCTGTACCCTTCTCCAGAACATCACTTCGTCTGAGATCATACATACCCAGGATGACTCGAGTATGGAACACATTCGTACAGCATAATGATGTCAACGAGATAAAGTCAGTTGATCAAATAAAAATGCTGGCCCACAGATGGCTCCAACTTCATCCTGTTCCCTATTTGTACGTCTCATAACAATAAAAATAGTTGTATGTTTCATAACAATAAAAATACTTGTACATTTCATAACAATAAAAATACTTGTATGTCTCATAACAATAAAAATGCTTTCAAATGAGCTGATGTAGGTAACAGCTCTTAGCTTGCCAATAAAGTTAGGAATCCTTAACCTGTAAATAGCTTGTCAATAAAGCTAGGGATCCTTAACCTTGTCAAACCCTATGTATAAAAAGTGACAGGGAGAAGGGTAGAGGGGAGAAGGGAAAGGGGAGAAGGAAGAGGTGACAGAAAGGGAAGAGAAATGGGGGAGATAGGAGGGGGAAGGGAAGGTAATATTCAGGAGCCAAAAAGTTAAGTCCGTAGAGTTATACATCGGAAAAATGGAGTTAATCAGGTTTGATCCGAGGAATGGAAGGGCAATTCCAATTCCTTGCATCAAGAGCCCATCACCAGTATCAAACCATACCTTGAAAGGTACATAATATGGAGGGAAAAAAATAATTAAAAAAAATATTACTGGTATATATAAAATGCCGAATTTTTTTGTATAAATAAAATACCGATGCTTTCCCCAATGACTAATATTTTATCTATGAACTATCTAGTTCATGACGCTAACTGCCCTCTATATCACACCACTGATCACCCGCACACACACACTCCTCACCCCACCTCACTTAACGCTCTGTCACACTGGCTGGCCCAGGAGCTGTACACCAACACCCGTGATCCTAGTGGAGTCAGAACACTGCGGGAAGTCACTCTTAAGTTCGTTATTACAGGAAGGGACAAGTTTGCTGCCCAATTAGTCAACATTATTACCACAATGCTTAAGCAAAATAACCGTTGTGACACCTCTGGCTCAGCTCGGCGAAGCGGTTCATGAAAAATAAATTTCACTGAAACATATATTTGTGCATAATAAACAAAGGAAAACATGAAACAAAGTCAACTGAAATATGTAAATGGATAATTGCAAGACAGAGAGGCAATGAATACATTCCCAGTAATAAGCAGGTGGTAACATTCAATTTCTACTCTCTTCAGTGGTTCAAACCTCAGCTCGACCAGATGCCGGAGGTAGAAAACTTACCTCTCATTTAAATAAACCTTCACCGACTAATTTACACTAATCGAGTGACCACTGATTTTCTTAATCACACAGAACAGGTGAAAGAGGATTTCCCATTGCCATACCAAACTTCTGAGTGTAAAACTTATCATTAAATGCAAATTTTGCATCAACAATGCAAAGTTTAATAAGTTTAATGATAGTAGGAACTGGCAATGGTAAATCATAATTAACGAGTTCTTCAGATAAGAAACTTAATAAATTACCAATAGGAACTTTCGTAAACAAGGAAGTAACATCAAAACTAACCATGTTAAAATCATTTAAGTCAGTCAAGGAGCTTAATTTATCAACTAAATCTATGTTGTTTTTAACATTCAAGTTAGAAATTTTACCAACAAAAGGGATCAAACTATCAACAAGACATTTGGATAATTTATATGAAACTGATCCTATGGAGCTAGTAATTGGTCTGACTGGATTCCCTGGTTTGTGTGTTTTTATTAGCCCATGCATGTAAGGTAAAGATGGGTTACCATTGCCAGTTCCTACTATCATTAAACTTATTAAACTTTGCATTGTTGATGCAAAATTTGTATTTAATGATAAGTTTTACACTCAGAAGTTTGGTATGGCAATGGTATGGCAATCCTCTTTCACCTGTTCTTAGTAACCTATACATGGAATTTTTTGCTTAACACAATCCTCCCTAGTAGAGCTAAATGGTTCAGATATGTTGATGATATTTTGTGTCTTATGCCCAAGAATGTAGATATACACCATTTTCTTGGCAAATTAAATAGCTTAGCCCATTCTATAAACTTTACTGTTGAGTTTGAGGAAAATAACTCATTGCCTTTTCTAGATGTTTTAATTATTAAGGGTAATAATGAATTTAAATTTAAAATTTACAGAAAACCTGCAAATAACTGTTCCTATGTACATTGTGATGAATGGTTTGAAAAACCGACAAGTTGAAGATTGAGACACTTATGCAGCATATGGGAATCTTTATTCAGGAAACGTTTCGCCACACAGTGGCTTCATCAGTCCAATACAAAGAGGAAGGCGTAAGGAGAGGAGGAGAATGAGGTAATCAGTCCCTCAGCCTGGAGTCGATGTGTTCAGTCCATCAATCTTGTAGAATGATGGACTGAACACATCGACTCCAGGCTGAGGGACTGATTACCTCATTCTCCTCCTCTCCTTACGCCTTCCTCTTTGTATTGGACTGATGAAGCCACTGTGTGGCGAAACGTTTCCTGAATAAAGATTCCCATATGCTGCATAAGTGTCTCAATCTTCCTATGTACATTATTATTCTTCACGTCTAGATAGAGTTAAACTGTCTGTTTTCTCATCAATGTTTTTGAGAGCTTTGCATATTTGTAGTCCAGAGTTTATAGATGAAGAAATACCCAAAATTTATGAAATAGCTAATGATCTGAAATACTCAAGAAACGTAATTGATAAATCTTTTAAAATTGCTAGAAATACTTTTTACAATCCAAAAAGGGACAACTAGCCTTATTCAACTAAAAATATGTTGGTTTTCCCTTACCACGAAAACTTGGTTGATATGCATTCTCTTCTTAAGACTTTTAATATCAAAGTTGTTTTTAAAAATCTTGATACAGTAAAAAAACTTTTGATAAAGAATTCCCCCCAAAATGCTGACGGATGTGTCTATAAGATTGCTTGTAAAATTTTCGATAAAGTTTATTACGGTCAGACTAAGATTAAAACAACATAAATATAGCATTAGAACTAGACAAGATTCCAATCCTCTATTCATATGAGAGATTTTAACATTCCAATTGACTTTCAAAAAGTTGAGAAAGTTGTATCAAGCAAGTCCATGGTCGACAGGACTATAATTGAATCTTGTTTCATAAAAAGCAGTTTTGGCAATAATATGAATATTTCCTTTGGTTTATATAAATTAGATCCATATATAATTAATAGAATTTGGGAAGAATTAAATAATATTTTGGACAAATAATAAATCTTAAGTCTTGGGTACAATAGTTTGTTTGAGGGTTGCGTGAAGGACCTGTCCATTTGGGCCAGCGGGCCTACTGCAGTGTTCCCTTTCTTATGAGTCGCACGTCAGGTGTTGCTTTGTTGTGGGATGTGATGGTGAGGTGTGGTCTAGACCCTTTATATGCCTTCCTTTGATGCATTACTTTTATTGTTCCTTGATAATGTGAATAGTCACGAAAGTACTTGGAATTTCATTATTCTTTCACAGTGGTTGTTTTGCATATTCTGAAATCACCTGTTTACTGTGATCTTATTGCATATATATACATATATATTATATATATATATATATATATATATATATATATATATATATATATTATATTATATATATATATATATATATATATATATATATATATATTATATATATATATATATATATATATATATATATATATATATATATATATATATATATATATGTCGTGCCGAATAGGCAGAACTTGCGATCTTGGCTTAAATAGCAACGCTAATCTTGCCAAATAGGACAAGTGAAAATTTGTGTATGCAATAATTTCGCTAAATTCATCCTGAACCTAACGAAAAAAATATATTTCACTGTGTTTGTTTAGTATTAAATTACTGTAAACAAATCTAAAATATATTTAGTTGGGTTAGGCTAAAATAAATTGATTTTGTCATAATACGGTTAGGTAAGTTTTCTAAGATTCTTTTGGTGCAAAATTAAAATTTTTTACATTAACATTAATGAAAAAAAATATATCTTTAAATGTATAAGAGAAAATTTCAGAGAGGACTTAATTTTAAATGAGTTCTTGCTAATTGACCAGTTTTACATATTCGGCTCGACATATATATATATATATATATATATATATATATATATATATATATATATATATATATATATATATATATATATATATATATATATATATATATATATATATTTAACAAGTCAGCCGTCTCCCACCGAGACAGGGTGACCCAAAGAAAAAGAAAATCCCCAAAAAGAAAATACTTTCATCATCATTCAACACTTTCACCACACTCACACATAATCACTGTTTTTGCAGAGGTGCCCACAATACAACAGTTTAGAAGTATATACGTTTAAAAATACACAATATATCTCTCCAAACTGCCAATATCCCAAACCCCTCCTTTAGAGTGCAGGCATTGTACTTCCCATTTCCAGGACTCAAGTTCGGCTATATAAAACAACCGGTTTCCCTGAATCCCTTAACTAAATATTACCCTGCTCACAATTAATTCGAAAGAGCAAGCGAAATATACACAAACACTGTGGCTGGCTGCCTTGGAGCAACGTCTAGCACTGTGCTGGGCGCCAAGGTATTGTCCAGTGTGGTGAGAATGGTATAGCAATGCGTACCTTGTTCCAAGGTTCGTAGGTTCGAGTCTCCTTCGGCCAGAGATCAGTGTTTGTGTATATTTCCCCTACTCTTGCGATTTCCTTGTAGCAGGTGGTGTGGGACTATACATGTGCATCTACCTTGGCTGATACCTATCTCCAATACACCAGGGAGGAAGGAGGGGCAGCTGCCAGCTTTAGGGAGTCCCAAAAGTCTAGAAAATATGGAGAACTTGCCCATCATTATATGTTTGTTCCCATAGGCTCAGAGACCCTTGGCTCATGGGGAAAGAGTGCATCTAATTTCCTTAAGGAGTTGGGAAAAAGACTCATCAGGGTAACTAGGGATCCCAGGGCAGCTAGTTTTCTGTTCCAGCGGCTCAGTGCGGCTGTTCAAAGGGGTAATGCATGCTGCATTTTGGGCACACGCCCCAGCTCTGAGGAGCTGGATGAGATTTTCGCCTTATAATCGGTGATACACACGTAACAACATGTACCGTATATGCCACCTTTATATCAACAATGTATCTCTTAAATCTTCTGTGCCATATTATGTAATAAAATATTCCTATTGGTAAAAAAAAAAAAAAAATAGTTCAAAAGATGGGGTGGTAGGGGAAGTGGAATATTCAAATGGCTTCAGGAAGAAATCCAAATATTCTTCCTTGAAGCCTTTTTATCCTATATATATATATATATATATATATATATATATATATATATATATATATATATATATATATATATATATAATGTGTGTCACATACAAGTGTTTATTCTTTATTTTAGGGAGTGCAGTATTCTCGTGTAGTCGACAGATGTTAAACTTAACAAACTAACCCTCACAAATGTTGAAAATCTCACGTTTTTTTGGGGGGGAGGAAGAAAAAAAAGAACAGAACCCTGTTTGACACAACTAATATACGCGTCCCTCTAACCCCTCCACCTTCAACAACCCTACACATATACACACACACATAAATCCAGGAGCTTCATATCAACATAAATAACAAAACGGCACAATACCGTGACTGGAACAATACCCAAATAACCCGCACATAGGAGAGAGGAGCTTACGACGACGTTTCGGTCCAACTTGGACCATTCATAAAGTCACACTAATAGAAAGGAGAGAAGGGGGCAGTATATATAGGTCAGCAGACAGAGATGGGATAAGAGAGGTAGTAAGAAAGGGAGTAGAGAGGTAATGGTAGTAGTAGTAGCAGTAGTAGTAGTAGTAGTAGTAGTAGTAGTAGTAATGGTGGAATCGGTCAAAGACGAAGAAAGAGGAGCACTTCAGGAGAGCTAGGAGCCCACTAAGGGTAGGAACAAAAACACGGGGGGGGGGAGGGAATAAAAAGAACCAAACACCCAAGGCAGAAGATAGAAAAAAAGAAAACCCAAACAAGAAAGAGGAAAAAGGAAAGGGGAAGAGGGAGAAGGAGAAAAAAGACTCAGGTTAAGTCACAGGTGTTCTGAAGTTTGGTGCATTGTACAAGGTAATGGGAAAGGAAGGCATTAACAGAGGACTAAGATTCATACCAGGAAAGTTGTATATAAGAGAGGATTCAATCAGACGGCGAATGTGAAAGTTATTGTATGATAGTTTTAGCAGAAGACCAGTCAATAGGATGACTGTGATCTTTGACATGACAGAAAAGAATATTGTTAGTTTACCTGGAGTTTACCTGGAGAGAGTTCCGGGGGTCAACGCCCCCGGGGCCCGGTCTGTGACCAGGCCTCCTGGTGGATCAGAGCCTGATCAACCAGGCTGTTGCTGCTGGCGACAAACCTAACACTACTTTTGTGCTCCTTGAGTCTGTCAGAAAGAGAACGGCCAGTTTCTCCAAAGTACTGAAGATGACAAGAGGAACAGGAAATAGAGTAGACACCAGGAGAATCTAAAGAGGGAAGAGAGGTATGAACTAGATTGGTGCGTAGAGTGTTAGTCTGGCGAAAAGTAAGTTTGATGTTTAAGGAACGGAGAGAGTTGCTGAGATTAGAAAGACTGGAAATAGTATAGGGAAGGCTCGGTCTCAGGCCTGGTCTCAGAGCCGGTGGGGCGTTGACCCCCGAAACCCTCTCCAGTATACTCCAGGTAAGGCAGAGAACAGGAGAGTTCCCAGAAGTAGAGAGTTCGGGAGAGAAGAAAGTTCGTTTAGCACTTGAATAGGTAGAGTTTATGAAATGGAAAGGGTAGCCAAGGCGAGAAAATGAATTACGAAGATTGGAAATTTCCGATTCAAGGAACTGAGGATCACAAATGCGGAGAGCACGGAGAAAGAGAGAAACAAGAACACTTTTCTTGACAGAGTAAGTATGATAAGAAAACTAGTGAATGCACATGCCACTGTGCATAGGCTTGTGATACACGGAAAAAACAAAACCTGTATCTGAGCGGTGGACATGAACATCAAAGAAAGGAAGCAAAGAATTAAATTTCCATTCAGTTTTAAAATTAATGGAAGGAGTAAGATAACCGTTAAGGGCAACGAGAAATGGTTGGAAGAGACTAGAGTCATGAGGCCAAAGAGCAAACACCAATAGTAGGAAGAAGAACAGTCTCGAAGTATTCCATATAAAGATTAGGAAGAACATGAGATAGAGGAGAGCCCATAGCGATACCGAAGGTTTGAGGAAATTACGTTTAATAACTCTTCCGGTCAACATTATAAATAACAAAGGAAGAAGTCTACTTCGCAGTTCATCAAAAATATTAATACAATGTTTGTGCATTATGACCACGCTTTATCATAGTTTTGGTTCCGACTGTTGTAACTTTCCGTTAGTTAAAATTTATGTTCACTGAAATTCACGTGAAATCTGCGATTGATAAATAAATTGAACACGCAGAGAGAATTACAAGACGGGGAACCTGAGACAATGTAAACACTTCCAAGCAACAGGCAGGTGGTAACTTGTACCTTTTGTTCTCTTCAGCAATTTAAACCTCAAGTCGATCTGCGGTGACGGTCGCAGACTTACCTGCTGTCTGCGTAAAGCTGTGCTGATATCTGTTTTGACTGTTCCCCGAAAATCTATCGAATTCTAGCACTCGTAACCCGCCACACGCCTTCACATGAAGGGAGCACCTCCCTTCTTTACATGGATGGGGGACCCTTTCCCTCCTTCACATGGATGTAGTACCTCCCTCCCTCTTTCACACGAATGAAGTACCTCCCTCCTTTCTTCACACGGATGACGTACCTCCCTCCTTCCTTTACACGGATGAAGTACCTCCTTCACACGGATGAAGTACCTCCCTCCCTCCTTCACACGGATGAAGCACCTCCCTTTTTCCTTCACACAGATGAAGCACCTCCCTCCCTCCTTCACACGGATGAAGTACCTCCCTTCTTCCTTCACACGGATGAAGCACCTCCCTCCCTCCTTCACACGGATGAAGCACCTCCCTTCTTCCTTCACACGGATGAAGCACCTCCCTCCCTCCTTCACGCTGATGAAGTACATCCCTCCCTCCTTCACACGGATGAAGCACCTCCCTCCCTCCTTCACACTGATGAAGTACATCCCTCCCTCCTTCACACGGATGAAGCACCTCCCTCCCTCCTTCACACTGATGAAGTACATCCCTCCCTCCTTCACACGGATGAAGTACCTCCCTCTCTCCTCACCAATGAAATACTCTTACCTACTTCAAATGAATACACCATCTCACCCCTTTCCTCCTTCACGCAGATGAAGAACGTTCCTCTCACCTTCACAAGGATACAGTAACTCCCTCCTTCTCTCTTCTCTAAAAATAATAGTTACAGTGCTTTGACTTCATCATAAGCTTCAATAAACATAAGTCATAAACACAACTTCTGTCAAAAATCTTTAGACTCAATTACAGTTTTTAGACAGTGTCTTCCTGCCAGTGGAAGAACCTCGAGCGAGTAGAAGAACTGATAATTTATAAAATGTTAGAGAGATTTAGCGAGCATGAAGGAGTAACTTCACACACTGAGAGACACCGTATGCTGGGAGACATTGCATGCTGGGAGACCACATGCTGGGAGATATTAACATGCTGGGAGACATTGTATGCTGGGAGATATCAAATGCTTCGACATGGTGTATCTACTTGATTAGTGATCTCATGTGTAATGTTGTGCGTCTACTAGTGATCTCAGGTGTACACACTGTAATACTGTGTCTACTAGAGAGATACATGATAATATACACTTGGAAGGTCCTGGAGGGATTGGTACCAAACTTGCACACGAAAATCACTCCCTATGAAAGCAAAAGACTCGGCAGGAGATGCAACATTCCTCCGATGAAAAGCAGGGGTGCCACGAGTACACTGAGAGACAACACAATAAGTGTCCGGGGCCCGAGACTGTTCAATTTCCTCCCAGCATACATAAGGGAGATTACCAATAGACCCCTGGCTGTCTTCAAGAAGGCACTGGACAGACACCTAAAGTCAGTACCCGACCAGGAGAGCTGTGGTTCGTACGTCAGCTTGCGTGCGGCCAGCAGTAACAGCCTGGTTGATCAGACCCTGATCCACCATGAGGCCTGGTCTCAGACCGGGCCGCGGGGGCGTTGACCCCCGAAACCCTCTCCAGGCAAACTCCAGGTAAACTAGTGATCTCAGGTGTACACACTGTAATACTGTATCTACTAGTGATCTCAGGTGTACACACTGTAACACTGTGTCTGCTAGTGATCTCAGGTGTACACACTGTAACACTGTGCCTGCTAGTGATCTTAGGTGTACACACTGTGGCTTTGTGTCTACTAGTGGTCTCAGGTGTACACACTGTAACACTGTGTCTACTAGTGATCTCAGGTGTACACACTGTAACAATGCGTCTACTAGTGATCTCAGGTGTACACACTGTAACACTGTGTCTACTAGTGATTTCAGCTGTACACACTGTAATACTGTATCTACTAGTGATCTCAGGTGTACACACTGTGACACTGTGTAACACCATGTCTACTAGTGATCTCAGGTGTACACACTGTAACACTGTGTCTACTAGTGATTTCAGCTGTACAAACTGTAATACTGTATCTACTAATGATCTCAGGTGTACACACTGTAACACTGTGTCTACTAGTGATCTCAGGTGTACACACTGTAACACTGTGTGTACTAGTGATTTCAGCTGTACAAACTGTAATACTGTATCTACTAATGATCTCAGGTGTACACACTGTAACACCATGTCTACTAGTGATCTCAGGTGTACACACTGTAACACTGTGTCTACTAGTGATTTCAGCTGTACAAACTGTAATACTGTATCTACTAATGATCTCAGGTGTACACACTGTAACACTGTGTCTACTAGTGATCTCAGGTGTACACACTGTAACACTGTGTCTACTAGTGATCTCAGGTGTACACACTGTAACACTGTGTCTACTAGTAATCTCACGCACGCACACTGTAACACTGTGTCTACTAGTAATCTCACGCACGCACACTGTAACACTGTGTCTACTAGTAATCTCACGCACGCACACTGTAACACTGTGTCTACTAGTAATCTCACGCACGCACACTGTAACACTGTGTCTACTAGTAATCTCACGCACGCACACTGTAACACTGTGTCTACTAGTAATCTCACGCACGCACACTGTAACACTGTGTCTACTAGTAATCTCACGCACGCACACTGTAACACTGTGTCTACTAGTAATCTCACGCACGCACACTGTAACACTGTGTCTACTAGTAATCTCACGCACGCACACTGTAACACTGTGTCTACTAGTAATCTCACGCACGCACACTGTAACACTGTGTCTACTAGTAATCTCACGCACGCACACTGTAACACTGTGTCTACTAGTAATCTCACGCACGCACACTGTAACACTGTGTCTACTAGTAATCTCACGCACGCACACTGTAACACTGTGTCTACTAGTAATCTCACGCACGCACACTGTAACACTGTGTCTACTAGTAATCTCACGCACGCACACTGTAACACTGTGTCTACTAGTAATCTCACGCACGCACACTGTAACACTCAGGTAACAGAAGCACAACGTAATGACTCTGAGACTTAATCTTATGGTTATGTTTTATATGATCACAGAGGATTTAGTACTTCGTCTAATAAAAACAATTATTTACTTGAAATTTCCATGGCATCTGGAGCATCACGGCGAGAAGTGTGTATTTAGTTATGCAAATAATAATAATAATAAGTCTATTTTAGACGACGTTTTGCTCATAATTGCTGTTAAAAATGGTATAAAATTGCAACAAGACACATGCGCAACAGTTGGATATCTTTATGTTAAGACGTTTTGCCTACATAGTAGGCTTCTTCAGTCAAATACAGAGGCAGCAGATGAAGTAGTGAAATGAAGATGTAATTAGTCCATCAACCTTGAAGTATTTCAGGTGGTCAGTCCATCAGCCTGCAGAAGAATTCATCTCCATAGTCAGGAACAATATGAAGCTGAAGCATGAGAATGGAGTCTTAACTACAGTTTAAGGTGAGGTGGAAGATCTCGAAGACATTGCAAGTGACGGGATTCACTAGTAGAAGCAAGAAAGCAATAATTGAAGAGCACTGAAGCAAACCTACTGGCCCATGCTAGGCAAGCCCCTCTGGAATCCAACCCATCGTACTCATTATTTGTAGTTAAGCAATGAAGTTTGGAAAATGTTCTCTATACCAAGATACCATAGAGTTGCAGTCTGGCAGTTATGTTGAAATAATATAAAATACCTTAGACAGTATTTAAGACTCCATTCTCATGCTTCAACTTCATATTGTTCCAGACCATGGAGGTGAAATCTTCTCCAGGCTGAGGGACTGACCACGTTGTTCCAGACCATGGAGTTGAACTCTTCTCCAGGCTAAGGGACTGACCACCTTGTTCCAGACCATGGAGCTGAACTCTTCTCCAGGCTGAGGGACTGACCACCTTGTTCCAGACCATGGAGCAGAACTCTTCTCCACGCTGAGGGGCTGGCCACCTTGTTCCAGACCATGGTGCTGAACTCTTCTCCAGGCTGAGGGACTGACCACCTTGTTCCAGACCATGGAGGTGAACTCTTCTCCAGGCTGAGGGACTGACCATCTTGTTCCAGACCATGGAGCTGAACTCTTCTCCAGGCTGAGAGACTGACCACCTTGTTCCAGACCATGGAGCTGAACTCTTCTCCAGGCTGAGGGACTGACCACCTTGTTCCAGACCATGGAGCTGAAATCTTCTCCAGGCTGAGGGACTTATCACCTTGTTCCAGACCATGGAGATAAATTCTTCTCCAGGCTGAGGGACTGACCACGTTGTTCCAGACCATGGAGCTGAACTCTTCTCCAGGCTAAGGGACTGACCACCTTGTTCCAGACCATGGAGCTGAACTCTTCTCCAGGCTGAGGGACTGACCACCTTGTTCCAGACCATGGAGGTGAACTCTTCTCCAGGCTGAGGGACGGACCACCTTGTTCCAGACCATGGAGGTGAACTCTTGTCCAGGCTTAGGGACTGACCACCTTGTTCCAGACCATGGAGCTGAACTCTTCTCCAGGCTGAGGGACTGACCACCTTGTTCCAGACCATGGAGCTGAACTCTTCTCCAGGCTGAGGGACTGACCATCTTGTTCCAGACCATGGAGCTGAACTCTTCTCCAGGCTGAGAGACTGACCACCTTGTTCCAGACCATGGAGCTGAACTCTTCTCCAGGCTGAGGGACTGACCACCTTGTTCCAGACCATGGAGCTGAAATCTTCTCCAGGCTGAGGGACTTATCACCTTGTTCCAGACCATGGAGATGAATTCTTCTCCAGGCTGAGGGACTGACCACCTTGTTCCAGACCATGGAGGTGAACTCTTCTCCAGGCTGAGGGACTGACCACCTTGTTCCAGACCATGGAGCTGAACTCTTCTCCAGACTGAGGGACTGACCACCTTTCTCCAGACCATGGAACTGAACTCTTCTTCAGGCTGAAGGACTGACCAACTTGTTCCAGACCATGGAGTTGAACTCTTCTCCAGGCTGAGGGACTGACCACCTTGTTCTAGACCATAGAGCTAAACTCTTCTCTAGGCTGAGGGACAGACCACCTTGTTCCAGACCATGGAGCTGAATTCTTCTCCAGGCTGTGGGACTTATCACCTTGTTCCAGACCATGGAGATGAATTCTTCTCCAGGCTGAGGGACTGACCACCTTGTTCCAGACCATGGAGCTGAACTCTTCTCCAGGCTGAGGGACTGACCACCTTGTTCCAGACCATGGAGCTGAACTCTTCTCCAGGCTGAGGGACTGACCACCTTGTTCCAGACCATGGAGCTGAACTCTTCTCCAGGCTGAGGGACTGACCATCTTGTTCCAGACCATGGAGCTGAACTCTTCTCCAGGCTGAGAGACTGACCACCTTGTTCCGGACCATGGAGCTGAACTCTTCTCCAGGCTGAGGGACTGACCACCTTGTTCCAGACCATGGAGCTGAAATCTTCTCCAGGCTGAGGGACTTATCACCTTGTTCCAGACCATGGAGATGAATTCTTCTCCAGGCTGAGGGACTGACCACCTTGTTCCAGACCATGGAGCTGAACTCTTCTCTAGGCTGAGGGATTGACAACCTTGTTCCAGACCATGGAGCTGAAATCTTCTCCAGACTGAGGGACTGACCACCTTTCTCCAGACCATGGAACTGAACTCTTCTCCAGGCTGAAGGACTGACCAACTTGTTCCAGACCATGGAGTTGAACTCTTCTCCAGGCTGAGGGACTGACCACCTTGTTCCAGACCATGGAGCTAAACTCTTCTCTAGGCTGAGGGACTGACCACCTAGTTCCAGACCATGGAGCTGAACTCTTCTCCAGGCTGAGGGACTGACCACGTTGTTCCAGACCATGGAGCTGAACTCTTCTCCAGGCTGAAGGACTGACCAAATTGTTCCAGACCATGGAGTTGAACTCTTCTCCAGGCTGAGGGACTGACCACCTTGTTCCAAAACATGCAGCTGAGCTCTTCTCCAGGCTGAGGGGCTGACCACCTTGTTCCAGAACACGGAGCTGAACTCTTCTCCAGGCCGAGGGACTTATCACCATGTTCCAGACCATGGAGCTGAACTCTTCTCCAGGCTGAGGGACTGACCACCTTGTTGTAAACCATGGAGCTGAACTCTTCTCCAGGCTGAGGGACTGACCACCTTGTTCCAGACCATGGAGCTGAACTCTTCTCCAGGCTGAAGGACTGACCAACTTGTTTCAGACCATGGAGTTGAACTCTTCTCCAGGCTGAAGGACTGACCACCTTGTTCCAGAACATGCAGCTGAACTCTTCTTCAGGCTGAGGGACTGACCACCTTGTTCCAGACCACGGAGTTGAACTCTTCTCCATGCTGAGGGACTGATCACCTTGTTCCAGACCATGGAGCTAAACTCTTCTCCAGGCTGAGGGACTGACCACCTTGTTCCAGACCATGGAGTTGAACTCTTCTCCAGGCTGATGGACTGACCACCTTGCTCCAGACCATGGAGCTGAACTCTTCTCCAACTTGAGGGACTGACCACCTTGTTCCAGACCATGGAGCTAAACTCTTCTCCAGGCTGAGGGGCTGACCATGTTTTTCCAGACCATAGAGCTAAACTCTTCTCCAGGCTGAAGGACTGGCCAATTTGTTCCAGACCATGGAGCTGAACTCTTCTCCAGGCTGAAGGACTGACCAACTTGTTCCAGACCATGGAGCTGAACTCTTCTCCAGGCTGAGGGACTGACCACCTCAAATACTTTTTCTCCAAGGATAATGGACTGATTGCCTCGTCTTCACTTCACTACTACCGCTGCTGCTTCCGTATTAAATTGAAGAAGCCTACCGTGTAGCCGGAACGTTTCACCATTAAAGATACCCAACTGTTGCACATGTACATCTGCTCATAACTGAGTTTATCTTAAGCTAAATGTGCTAAACGTTACTCAGCATTGCATGTACTTAAACCTTGCGTTTATCTTCTCGGCTGAAGTATTGAACATCGGTCTGACAATTTACAAATAGGCTTCTTTCCTGTATTCTCTTTTGTACCGTATTTCCAGGAATGAAAATTTAGACACATGTGTAACATCTGGGTATCTTTATTGTAGATATTTCGCCATCCAGTGGCTTTATCAATATAAATTCAAGGACATGATTAGAAAACAAGAACTATATATAAAAGATGAGGTAATCAGTCCCTCAGCCTTGGAGTTGGTGTGAAGAGCACCGTAATCGTGAAAATTCTGGAGCACAGACAAGAAGGCTGGTGCTTATGTACTAGTGTCAAGTGGAAGGGGACGGGTAGCAGACGAGAGCATAGTCACTGGTAGGGTGAATTCCCCAGTAGAAGGTCATACCTAAGGGTAGTTGTTGTAGTAGTAGCCGTGAAGGTTATGTAGATGTCCTCTGAACCAAGATTCCATGATGTTGCAGTGTCTGACAAGTTGTACATGAATGATATACAACACCGGCAAGATGAAAATTTAGAAACATGTGCAACATCTGGGTATCTTTATTATAGACATTTCGCCATCTTGTCTGTACATTTCCAGGAATATTTTCAATTGCTGCCTATATACAGACTTTCAGATACAAACAGTTATACGATGTACTCTTGAACTGTTCGTCGCTAAGGATTCAAGCCTCATATAATAAAACAACCATAAGCTCCCAGACAGTATAGATTGTATACTATGGAAGATGTACATGTAATGTTATATTCTTGCTCAAGGACCAAACGAACTAGTGACCGATCTCTTTGCATAAGATTCAAGAGAGACCATCAGACACGCAGGGGCACCACCAGTGTTTACAGTCACCATGCACTAGAGGTTAACTTGTCGAGGAATGACAGAAATTGTTAACCATTATGATTTATTAAGTTAACGGCCTGTCGACAACACGAGCATCATTTTAAGGCTGCTTGCTATCTGTGCACCACCAGTCAAGGATACACTGCGTCATTCGCAGTTCTACACTTACCAGCAAGCAGTGATAAAGGATTTATATTGACGACTAGCAAAAGAGATGCAAGAGAAGAAGCAACAGAAAAATTCAGTAAGAAAAATATGTCGAGAAGTTCTGAGAAGAGAGCAAGAATATAGGTCTCAGGGGGGTAGAGAAAGAAAACGGCAGGTGACCAAAAAAAAAAAAAAAGACTTTGGGGTTCTTGGAAGCAGAACAGTAGACATTGCAAGGCATGAGTGTATGAATGTAGCTGGCAGAGTGGAACAGCAGATGGAAGCACGTGTGGGCAGAGAGAGAGAGACAGGCAGACAGACAGAGGGAGAGAGAGAGAGAGAGAGAGAGAGAGAGAGAGAGAGA
The DNA here is from genome assembly GCF_038502225.1 of Cherax quadricarinatus. Lineage (NCBI taxonomy): Eukaryota > Metazoa > Arthropoda > Malacostraca > Decapoda > Parastacidae > Cherax > Cherax quadricarinatus. Next base: position 1,541,254 of record NC_091307.1, read on the forward strand.
GAGAGAGAGAGAGAGATAGAAAACAGGTAGCTACTAATGTTTTTGAAGGGGTTGAGTCTCAGCTCCTGACCCGTGAAAGAGCGAGATTCAAGAAATCATGTTGCTAAGTGGTTGGGCATACCTATCCAACATACAACTCCACATGTGTAACCACCACCTAGTAGTTGGAGTTGTAGCAAACCAGGTGTAGAACTGAGGAAAGAAGTGCGTGTGCAGTGAAGATTTTTGTCATTTTCGTGGTGGTTGTATCAGGTGCGCTGTAGGAGGAAGCAGGGCGATGGTGTTAGAGACAATGGTGGAGACAGTGGTAATAGTCGTTGTGGGGACAAAGGTTTTAGCTGGCCCCCAACATCACCCCTCTCCACTAAAACACCTCTACCCCTCCCTTCATGATCACCCCTCATGCACACAACATCCGGGATGCCTTGTGCTGGGCTTCCCCTGCCCCTGGCGTCTATTAATACTGTATTACTCACAACCTCTCTACATTATGTGCTTTAATCTTTTACTCTGAATCATTTCTTCGTTCACTAACTCCTAAGTCATCTACCACTCATTTTATATTCATCTTTCTCATCTACATCTTATTTAGCACTAAAATTTCTTTCCTATATCCCTTCTACACCATTTTTTTTATCTAACCTTCATTCAACATTATTTTTACCCAGCTACGTTTTATTCTTCACTCAGTTTTCTGTCTTCGTCTTATTTTACGCTCAATCTTCTCATTTAATATTTAGCTTATACCTAACATTCTCAAATACCACTAATTCTACACTCAACTTCCTCATCCACCGAACATAATTCTGTACGAGCCTAACAAATTCAAGTGTGAAATTTCCAATAATCGGTTTGGAACGTTTAGTTACCCAGGCCATAATTGGAATATCACAGAGGGATTGTCCTGAGGAACAATCTAACACCAGGTAGTAGACGAACTAGGCTTCAGGTTTATGGACAGGCTTACTGGAACGCAACGAAGGGAGAACTAGAAGACCAGTCAGTCTTTTTTAATGCACGTAATTTACCCAAGACGGTATCGTATTTTGTACACTAATTTATCTGAGATGGTATTTTGAACAAATTTACCTGAAATAGTATTCTCAAGAGTCTCCGTGCGATAACATGAGAAAACATCTGATAAGCTGCAAACTTTCAACGCTGGTGTGACTTGGGTTGAAGAATTTTGATTGATTAGAGCGTGTAGGGGATAATTTGCCAGCTTAATTTTTAATATAGTGAGGAATCTTCTATGAAATAACTTGAGTATGTTTTTTTTTGAAAGGCTTGAGTCTTTCATGACTGATGCATTTTTAATCCACAGAAGAGAGATGACATTACATTTCTGATGGCCCTTCAAACTGTAGCATCCTCACCCAACTTGGTGCAGGCACTGTGCTTCCTACCTCCGGGACTCGAGCCCAGCTATGCTAGTTTTCCCTATTTCCTTTATAAATGTTTCTTAGCTCACACTAATGTCGTTAAAAATCTTGTCTCCACTCCGATCTAACGTACTCTCTCAAGCCTATTCGTTGTTGAAGCTCCTTGTACTCAAAGCCTTTTTTTATAGACTCCCTCCAACCCTTTCTGGAACTACCCCTTCCCCTCTTTACCACCATCTCAGATTTATATACCTTCCTATCCATCCTATTTTGCTCCATCCTCTCCAAATGCCCAAACCACGTCAACAGCCCCTTCTCAGCCCTAATGGCTGATATATCTTATTGAAAGGATGTTACTCTATAAGATTAGGCCGTATAGGTGCAAATTTGCCAAATTTACTAACCTAGGTAATAAACCTAGAATTGCTAGAATGTGTGCGATAACTAGAGAATACCTGTTCTGATCAGCGTCAAACTCTTCATGAACGCAGATTTTGCTCAGAGAAAGGGTCACATTGTTATTAGCTAATGTAAATTTTAAATTGCCAAATTTATGCTGTAACATGTGTGCACTGTGGTAGAGGGGGCTGGGTCTGTGATACACGGATAGACTTCTCAGAGCGCAGCATAGCGCAATGACGGAAACAAGGCAGACTTACCTGTGATACCCTATTCTGTACTCCGATTTACCCGAGATTATTTCGTATGCTGTACACCAATTTCAATTAGAAACTTTGTTGATCAAACCTGATTGCCTACCAATCCCCAGGCGCTACGTTACGTCTTCACGTTTAGCGCTTCCAAATTATTATTTTCTCCTCTCTCCTTCCCCTCTCGTATTTATTCTTTCATTTAAATATTTATCTGTTCAGGTTACTAAGCCTAGTTGTTTAGTTGTACCCTAAACAGCTAATATATTATGCGCCCCATGAGCATCCTGTGAGCGATAGCGCAAAAATCAGGATTACAGAGGTCACAATGGGTCTTTGTCAGACCATACTGAGCACTGTTACATCACTAGAAAGGAATATTAGTCATTTCATATTTTGCAATTACTTCATATAGTTGTCCACAATATAGCATGGAATACAATCTAAAAAAACTGATGTATTATTACCAAAAAATGAAAAGTAGTTGTAATTGGAGTTGCAACGTCTATAAAAACAGTTTATTTATCTAGAATATGATGCAAAATGTGGATACAACCTTAATATTTCGTGTATATTATTATTAACAGTAAGTTGTTTGTCTTGTTCTCCCAGCTTTGCCCCATACCACCATTACCCCCTTCTGCCAATGTTCCCTTTCATCTTCGTCTTCTCCATCGTTGCCCCCTGTGAGGGACAGATTTGCATTTAGTGAATCACTGTTTACATTCGGATGAATGCGCATGATTTTGGTCTTTGTTATTAATTCTCATTAGAAACTACTGTATGTCAACGCCATCTATGAGCCAGGTTCCTAACTCCCAGGAGTGCTTCATCTGGAGATGTGGAAGCACTTTTAATTTTCCTTTCCGTTTCGTATGACTTGTTAACCTTGCCCTGGGTCAGTTTTCAGTTCGCCCTCCACTGCACTCCTCAGTACATAAGCTGCTCAGTCATTATTAGATACTTTTATTTAATCATTTTTTTTTATATTATTTTGCTTCTATGTATTGGTCATCATTAATGTTTTCGCTCCTATTTATTTTAACGTAATCTATTGTGTCATAAACATACTCAACCCCTGCCAATTTGGATTCAGGAAAAATAAAAGCACTAACGATGCAATCATAAAAATGCTAGATCTGCTTTACACAGCATTGGAAAATAAGGAATATCCACTAGGAATTTTTATTGACCTAAGAAAAGCTTTTGACACAGTAGACCACGGCATCCTACTCCACAAACTTGACCATTATGGTATAAGAGGCCATGCGCTTGCATATTTCAAATCTTACCTTACTAATAGGTATCAGTATGTCACCATTAAAGACAGCATCAACAACAGAGCCACTTGATACTGGAGTTCCGCAGGGAAGTGTCCTTGGTCCCCTGCTCTTCCTCATATACATCAATGATCTTCCAAACGTATCTCAACACCTGAACCCCATTCTCTTTGCTGACGACACGACTTATGTCATCTCTCACCCTAATCTTGCCACCCTCAACACCATTGTTAATGAGGAGCTGATCAAAATATCGACTTGGATGACAGCCAATAAACTTACGCTTAACACTGACAAAACCTACTACATTATGTTTGGTAGCAGAGCAGGAGATGCGCAAATTAACATTAAGATCGACAACACTCTAATTGCCAGGCATAATGAGGGCAAATTCCTAGGCCTATACCTCGACAACAACCTGAACTTCAGCATCCATATCCAACACATAACCAAAAAAGTATCCAAAACGGTTGGGATCCTCTCCAAGATACGATACTACGTGCCACAAACTGCCCTTCTCACACTATACCATTCACTTATATATCCATACCTCACCTATGCTATATGTGCTTGGGGTTCAACTGCAGCAACACACCTAAAGCCAATAATAACCCAACAAAAAGCCGCAGTAAGAATAATCACTAAATCCCATCCCTGGCAACACACCCCCCCACTCTTCATAGATCTAAACTTACTCCCTGTTCAGTACATCCACACTTACTACTGTGCAATCTACATCTACAGGACCTTAAATTCCAATATTAACCTTGACCTAAAACGCTTTCTTGATAGTTGTGACAGGATCCACAGGCACAACACCAGACACAAACATCTCTATGACATTCCCCGTGTCCGACTAAACCTTTACAAAAATTCAATGTATGTCAAAGGCCCTAAAATCTGGAACACCCTACCTGAAAATTCTAAAACTGCAGACACATTCATCACCTTCAAAACTACCATCAGAAAACATCTTATCTCCCTGATACACCCTGCCAACTAATTACACGAATACCACCTGGTGGTTAACATTTACACTCACTCACCCATTTGACCATAAACAGAAATATCAATCTCAATCTCAAAATAATGAATCTTAACTAGTCATAAGTTGACCTGTGATACTCCAATACTGAAACTATGTATAGTGCCAAAACAAAAGTATTCACATTGCTAAACTCACAAACTAGTATTTAGTCACTTAGCCATAATACCAACTTACCTCATAATTTTGTAATATTTTAAACTTAAGATTTAATTTAAGTCTGCCCGAAATGCCTAGCCATGCTAGGTGTTCTAGTGGTACACTCTGTAATTATTATTTTACTACATGTAAACAATACAATAACCAAATTCTGTAAACTCAGCATTGCAATCCTTATAGAGAATAAACTTTGAATTATTCATTTCGGAAAATGATTTTTGGTAACTTACCTGCTCTGTTTGCCATGCCTACACGCGTGGTTTGGGACAGCAAAATGTTAGCGTTTAGGAACAAGTTGACTTAGTAGCTGATGATGCAGTTGACGTAAGTGGTCCAACAGTCAGTTCTCTATGAGGACTAGTGTTGAGACTGCAGTCTTACACCGTAAGAATACTAGGGCCAAGTACCATCTTCGTCTGTGATTCCTATACAATTACATCATCCGTACCTCATCCCTACTAACACCCAATGGAAATAAGTCAATTTCCGTGACTTTTTTTGGGGGGTTATTCTAGGTAATTTATACTATGAATGATAATTGTACTTATGTGTGCCTGTACCTAAATAAACTTACTCTGGCACACCCATGTGTAAGTCAGTCAAGTTCTACTTACTCGCAGCTGGAGACGTACGGTAGCCTCACCAAGGGTGAGAATCCCGGACTGTCTGACAGTTTGGAAGATCATCGGACATATTTGTTTTGTCAAGTCTCTGTTGTAGTGTCATTAACATATCCTGAACTAATATATTTACTTATTTATGCTACAATTTTTTAAGTAATTTTTCACTTTTATTATTTGGCAAGATTTTTAAACAGTTTATCTACCTACCTTGGGATTCATTGCCCCTTAAATCCTTTCCTCCACCCATTCTTGTCCTCCACTCATTTTTTCCTCCACCCATTCTTGCACTTTTTGTCCCCCTCCCTTCACTGTCCCTTTCCATCATTGCCCCTTCCCATTCTAGCCCCCTCCCATCAACAGCCCTTCCCATTCTTGTTCCTTCTATCCCGTTTGTCCTTTTCCCAGCAGTGTTGCACCTCTTGGGGAACTTGTTGGACCCACGGTTCTCTCGGAGTTCAAAAGATACTAATTTATAAAAGATAGATCTAGCTGTCCTCCAATGTTAGGCCCGGTGCAGCAATGTTAGGCCCGGTGCAACAATGTTAGGCCCGGTGCAACAATGTTAGGCCCGGTGGCAACAATGTTAGGCCCGGTGCAACAATGTTAGGCCCGGTGAAACAATGTTAGGCCCGGTGCAACAATGTTAGGCCCGGTGCAACAATGTTAGGCCCGGTGGCAACAATGTTAGGCCCGGTGCAACAATGTTAGGCCCGGTGAAACAATGTTAGGCCCGGTGCAACAATGTTAGGCTCGGTGGCAACAATGTTAGGCCCGGTGCAACAATGTTAGGCCCGGTGAAACAATGTTAGGCCCGGTGCAACAATGTTAGGCCCGGTGCAACAATGTTAGGCTCGGTGGCAACAATGTTAGGCCCGGTGGCAACAATGTTAGACCCGGTGGCAACAATGTTAGGCCCGGTGCAACAATGTTAGGCACGGTGCAACAATGTTAGGCCCGGTGCAACAATGTTAGGCCCGGTGCAACAATGTTAGGACCGGTGCAACAATGTTAGGCCCGGTGGCAACAATGTTAGGCCCGGTGCAACAATGTTAGGCCCGGTGAAACAATGTTAGGCCCGGTGCAACAATGTTAGGCTCGGTGGCAACAATGTTAGGCCCGGTGCAACAATGTTAGGCCCGGTGAAACAATGTTAGGCCCGGTGCAACAATGTTAGGCCCGGTGGCAACAATGTTAGGACCGGTGCAACAATGTTAGGCCCGGTGCAACAATGTTAGGCCCGGTGCAACAATGTTAGGCCCGGTGCAACAATGTTAGACTCGGTGGCAACAATGTTAGGCCCGGTGCAACAATGTTAGGCCCGGTGCAACAATGTTAGGCCCGGTGCAACAATGTTAGACCCGGTGGCAACAATGTTAGGCCCGGTGCAACAATGTTAGGCCCGGTGCAACAATGTTAGGCCCGGTGCAACAATGTTAGGCCCGGTGCAACAATGTTAGGCCCGGTGCAACAATGTTAGGCCAGGTGGCAAAATGTTAGGCCCGGTGCAACAATGTTAGGACCGGTGCAACAATGTTAGGCCCGGTGACAACAATGTTAGGCTCGGTGGCAACAATGTTAGGCCCGGTGGCAACAATGTTAAGCCCGGTGGCAACAATGTTAGGCCCGGTGACAACAATGTTAGGCTCGGTGGCAACAATGTTAGGCCCGGTGGCAACAATGTTAAGCCCGGTGGCAACAATGTTAGGCCCGGTGCAACAATGTTAGGCCCGGTGAAACAATGTTAGGCCCGGTGCAACAATGTTAGGCCCGGTGGCAACAATGTTAGGCCCGGTGGCAACATTGTTAGGCCCGGTGCAACAATGTTAAGCCCGGTGGCAACAATGTTAGGCCCGGTGGCAATAATGTTAGGCCCAGTGGCAATAATGTTAGGCCCGGTGGCAACATTGTTAGGCCCGGTGCAACAATGTTAGGCCCGGTGGCAACAATGTTAGGCCCGGTGGCAATAATGTTAGGCCCGGGTGCAACAATGTTAGGCCCGATGGCAACAATGTTAGGCCCGGTGGCAACAATGTTAGGCTCGGTGGCAACAATGTTAAGCCCGGTGGCAACAATGTTAGGCCCAGTGCAACAATGTTAGGCCTGATGGCAACAATGTTAGGCCCGGTGGCAACAATGTTAGGCCCAGTGGCAATAATGTTAGGCCCGGTGGCAACAATGTTAGGCCCGATGGCAACAATGTTAGGCCCGGTGGCAACAATGTTAGGCCCGGTGGCAACAATGTTAGGCCCGATGGCAACAATGTTAGGCCCGGTGGCAACAATGTTAAGCCCGGTGGCAATAATGTTAGGCCCGGTGGCAACAATGTTAGGCCCAGTGCAACAATGTTAGGCCCGGTGGCAATAATGTTAGGCCTGGTGGCAACAATGTTAGGCCCGGTGGCAACAGTGGCGAGCCATTTCGGGCGCTTTTCATTCATAGCTGAAGCCAAATGACCCACACGGTTGTAGAGCTTTTCTGTGAATATATATAATAATTACCTGCTTCACCCTGAAGGCGTGTCCTGCTGAAGCTACTGATGCCGCAAGAACGGCGCAAATGCGCATTGCAGATCTGATGTTGGTAAACACTCCAGAGAGTCCAAGTCAGAGTACGTCTTGCAGCTATTTCTTTGGCTTGCAGTCCAATTTGAAGTTGTGGAATATATTAGTTTGAGCAACTTGTCCTAGTCAATGAGCTCTGTTGAGATGTCTTTGTTTCACTGATGCTGTTATCGAGCACTTTCCACTATTATTATTCTTCCTCTTCTTCTTCTTCTTCCTCTGCTTCTTCTTCTTCTTCTTCTTCTTCTTCTTCTTCTTCTTCTTCTTATTATTATTATTATTATTATTATTATTATTATTATTATTATTATTATTATTATTATTATTATTATTATTATTATTATTATTATTATTATTATTAACACATCGGCCGTTTCCCACCAAGGTAGGGTGACCCGAGAAAGAAGATACACTTTAATCGTCACTCACTTCATCACTGTCTTTCCAGAGGTGTGCCTAAACTACAGTTCGAACACTACCACATATCTCCACCCCTCCTTCAGAGCGCAGGCACTGTACTTTCCACCTCCAGGACTCAAGTCCGGTTAATCGGCTTCCCTGAATCTATAAATGTTACTTTGCTTGTTGTTGTTGTTGTTATTGTTGTTATTATTACTACTATTATTGTTATTATTATTATTATTATTATTATTATTATTATTATTATTATTATTATTATTATTATTATTATTATAATCTTGGGGAAGCCCAAACTCCTTAGGGGTCATGCAACGCCTGGAATTTAATCAGTTTTGATCCGAAGAAGGGCAGGGTTTCTCAAATTTCTTGAATCAAGAACCCTTCACTAACATCAAGGAACCCAACTCAACCACGGAAAGTTTTGCAAAGAGAATATCAATTTGACTCTGGGCAACGTGTTATACCCCCATTTAATAATGAGTGATAATACAGAAGACATTGATCCCATAATAGTGCTCGACATCGCATTCAATACTTTGCGACCGGTGGAGATCTCTGATGAAATGCCAATATTCTCCTCTACTAATTTAAGCTCAGGATCGCATCCCATTGTTCACGAATCTGTTGAATATTATTGACAAGATTTATGGCTATAACTCGCAGTGTTAAGTGCAGATTTGCGTGCTTCAGCTGCCAGATTAGTTCAGCGGATAGCTGTAAGTAGCTTCGTTGCTGGAGGAGGCTGCCAGCAGACATGAGGATGAAAAGAGACAAAATAGCAATTAGTTGCTATTGGTGGTAATCTTAGCAATAATGCCTCATCTTGTCGGACACTGTAACATAATGGACTTTTCAAGGATACGTCACTTAGGCATTTTTCTCTGCGATCCCACAGCCTGCACGATAGTCACTTTCGTATTAGACTAAATTAATGCCTATTAGAATTTCTAGTAGTTGAACAGCAATTTTTTTTAAATTTATCATTCAATAAAAAATGTTGAGATAGTTAAAATCTCAACTTATCGGATAACCGAAGTACGTTGTTTCTTATGGGAACAATTTGGAGTGGTACATTTAGCTGAATAGAAAAAATAAAAAGATACAATACCGTGACTGGAACAATACACAAATAACTCGAGCGTAGAAGACTGAAATCTACGACGATGGTGTGATTAATGGTCCAAGTCAGACCGAAACGTCGTCATAAGTTTCAGTCTCCTGTGTGTGGGTTATTTGTGTATGGGATAGCAAGGAACACCAGAATCACAGATCGCTAAATAAACATCAAAATAATCCGAGGTACTCTGGTGTTAAATGGCCCTCCTGGCACCATCTCTTACAGACACTGCCCACAGGTTCTATTTTATGGAACCCTTTGACCTTGGAATTGAATTGCTCCCTTGGCCACACCTCTACAAGGCATTTCATACATGCACTGAATGTTATATGGTAATACAAAGACACAGCAGAGAAGGCCTTTGTTTTAAAACTTTTTGGCTCAAGATCAATTTGTATGTATTGAATGGCAGGCGGTAATGTAATTAATTCTTAAAAGTAAAGAAAAGAAACAGAGTTTCTGAGCGCATCCTAGGTGACAGGATGCGCCTAGGGTCTTGTTGAGGACTTGAGTGTATCCAGTACTCTGAGTGGATGAGCAGAATGGCACTAGAGGTGTGCCCCTGACATATCCCATTACGAAGGAGGAGAAAAAAAATAGTAAAGTTTAAAGACATGAAATATGGTAACTCAGGGGGCCGAGTTACCAGCCTCCTAAGCTGAGCTGTTTATTGTGTGGGACAGACATAGGTGCACAAGACCACAAGTGTCACCCACTGTTAGTTGGGACTGCAACCATAGTATTGGAACTAGCAAGTCTGAGGTTCCAGGAACCACTGAAGCATAACACAGAAGTAGACCCAAGACAACAACAAGAATTTCTTCTTTCCCGATAACAACATTGCAGGTTTATATAAAGTTTCGTGAAATAGATAGTGTGGATAATAAAGGGTAAACTAAGGAACGGAAGAACAAAAAAAAAAAAAAAAAGAGTAAGAGAGAGATGAGCGAAGAAAACGGAAGGAAACTTAGATGACGAAGACTCGAAAAGGTCCAGTGGAATGAATAAAGACTGATCCCGGTGCTGAGGGATTCAGTTATTTTGAGTGACTAAAATAATTAAATTAGACAACTTTACAAGAGAGGGCTAAGGGAGAAATGATTACGACATACAAAATACTTAGAGGTTTTTGAAAATATAAAGAGGTGAAGAGCTGGAAAATTATGGTCTTATATGTTATAACGTCTGGAGCTTCAGGGAAATGAAGGGAGGGGGAATTAATTAATGTTAATTATCAGCGCTCTTGATCCAAATTATTGGAACTAGGTTCCTTTGCCTTGGATCAAACCTGATTGGTTTTTCCTTCTCCATCATGTTTACCGTTTCTACAAGAATATAATAAAAATATAAGTAGGGAGGTTCCTTGGTACCAGTGACGGGCTCTTGATCTAAGTCATTGGACCCGTCCCCCAACTCTCTGGATTGAACCTTATTGCCCCCTGTTGCGCCCTCTGAAAAGGATGCTGTGTATATTGTATATATATATATTGCTTTTTCATATAATTTTATATTTTTCACATTTTATATTAGGCTACGTATGTTGGTAGGATGTAACAAGTGCACCTCTGATAGTGCTCGCTATGGCAGGCAGTTTTACGCCCGACGCTGTCTATGGTGTAGCTGCCACAAGTCACGTGACACCTCTGATGTCTGAGCTGCAGTCCTTGCCTCATTCTTTATCTCATTTTCTCTCAATAGCAGCATTTCGTTTTTTTTTTCTCTCTCTCTCTCTCTGACTGGCTGGCTGTTCATGGTGACAGTATGCTTAGTCTTGACTATTTTTGGCAGACCGTTGGAGAGCTAGGACATACTTCTCGTAACTCTTTGCAACTCTGTGCATAGAGCATTATTTAGACCTTGTGATATTTGACTTGATACACAAATAACCTGCACACAGAAGAGAGGAGCTTACGACGACGTTTCGGTCCTACTTGGACTATTTACAAAGTCACACTAAACAGAAGTAACGAACGAACGAACGATAGTACAGGTAAGATCCCAAATGGGATGAGCGTATCACATCATAGCTGCAGATTAGACGGTACTTAAGAGTCGTCCAGTTATTAAAAGTGCCCTCAGCACTATACTTTTATATGCACAAGATAATTATGAGATAAATGTATACGAAGTTATACTCCAATAGAAGTGTAGGAGTTTATCTCCTTTAATATGCCAAATATATTAACTTTGTTTATGACCACCTAAACACCTCTGATATCAAACATTTCAGATTTTTTATAATAGGTTCATATTCATCGAGTTGCAATCCCAAAGCACTATTGAGAAATCTTGATTAATATTTAAGGGTAAATGGACTATAATATTCTCTGACAAACTGTTACAAAACCAGAAACATGCTGGATGCTACAAGGGAATCAATAAGCTGATCTTCGAGTATTCTCTGGAAAAGTCTGTACTCTATGGACCCCTCAAGGAAGGTTCTTTGACGCTGGTGAGGGGCTCTTGATCTAGGGAATTGGATCTGTGCTCCGGTTCCCTTCATTACCCTGAGTACCTTCCACATCCCCCACCCTCACAGGCGTTGCCTAATCCTACCGGTTTAGCGCTCCCCCTTGATAATAATAATAATGATAATATACTTTATGGATGTCGCATTTTGTAACATCCCCTTATTACCCAGGGGGCTATATGATCCCTACAGATTTAGCGCTTACTCCCAATACAACAATTACAGCAATATGCATAACTGCAAGGGAGGAAGCAGTAACAAGCACAAGCGTACGCGTGTAACTAACAAAGGATAATTACGCTTCCTTCTCCTCATCTCTGCTTGAATAATCTTCTTGAGCTTCCTCCCGCCCCTTGTAAAGCCTCTCTGGACACGACGCCGGTAAGTGATTGGCAACTTGCATATTGTGTACCACACACAGTAATCCTGCAATCTGTGCTCATGTCTGCATGACTGACAGACACACTGATCAGAACAGCCTGGCGTACATCTTCCCTCTACAGCCTCTGTGGCGAAGAAGGATCCGAGGGCATTACTGTGCTTGCTTTATGATACTCGCTTCAGACTGCATTTTGATGTGAATGGGATAACATTTGTTTAACTATGATGCAATTACTTGTCTGAAAGAGCAGCTTAATTTAAATTTTAGAATTTGCCGCTAATTTATTGCACATCTTTCATCCATCACACGGAATATAGCGGCTAGTTTATTGTGCACCCTTTATCCATCGTGTGGACAATAGTGGCTGCATTTTTGTGTACCCCTTATCTTGTGGTCATTAGTGGCTAGTTGATTGTGTGCCCCATATCTTAGGGACAATACTGGCTAGTTTACTGTGAACCCCTTATACTGTGAACAGTAGTGGCTACTGTATCGTGTACCACTTACCCATCCTGTGGACAATAGAGGCTAGTTTATTGTGAACTTCATATATATCCTGTTTACTGCAGCTCAAGATCATATGCACACACAAAAAGTTTAAAAACAAGGCCTTAAGTAGGTTTTAACCGGACTACGTCTGGATATAATTACAGATTTATATTTCATCTTCCAGCAAATTTGAGATACCTAGTCAAAATTTGCAGCAGTTTGTTTTCACTAATAAGAGATACATTTTCATATCTGGAGTATTATATTATATTCTCTGTCTACGGAAGACTCGACACAGAGGCAACGTAAGCGTAAATGACTTAGTTATACTCTACGAGGTATTTTTCGCGCGCGCGCACACGCACACACACACACACACATACACACATACACACACACACATACACACACACACACATACACACACACACACACACACACACACACTACACACACACACACACACACACACACTACACACACACACACACACAACAGCAACACAATAAAAAAAAGTGTCTATCGACAAGTGCCTTTAACAACTGGTAACTTCTACACCAGCTAAACTAAAATAAGTAAAATTAATTGACTTTGGAAGCTAGATCAGGCAGCCCAGATGTCTCCTCCCATGACACATGTGCAGCAGTTGGGTACCGTCATACTTGAAGCGTTCCGCCTACACAGTAGGCTTCTTCAGTCAAATACAGAGTCAGCAGAAATAGCATCGAAGTAGAGATGATGTAATCAGTCCATAAACCTTGGAGAAAATTGCATTTGAGGTGGTCAGTCCCTCAGCCTGGAGAAGAGTTCGACTCCATGGTGTGGACTGATATGACTGATTACGACATCTTTACTTCGCTGCTACTCCTGCTGACTCTGTATTTGACTGAAGAATCCTACTTCGTATTCGAAACATTTCATCAGCTTGTCGGTATTTTATACCATTTTAACACTCCTGGATACTACCAGAGACGCGGACAGGAGAGACCTCGCAGTGATCACTGCAAAGAAACTGATAGGATGGAAAATGAGAACATTCAAAACAAGAGATGTCAAGTCAATGATAATCCTTTTCAAGTCACTTGTTCTCTCTCTAGAATGGAATACTGCTGTGCATTAACATCTCCCTTCAAAGCACGTGAAATTGCATATCGAGAGAATGTACAGAGAACTTTACTGGGAACGCTTGAAAGCACTGGACTTGTACTCGTTGGAACGCAGACGAGAGATATATATCATAATCTACACCTGGAAAATCCCAGAAGGAATGCTGCCGAATCTACACACAGAAATCACTCCCTACGAAAGTAAAAGACTGGGCAGACGGTGCAAAATACCCCCAATGAAAGGTAGGGGCGCCATTGGTACACTAAGAGAAAACACCATAAGTATCCGGGGCCCAAGACTGTTCAACAGCCTCCCACCAGACATTAGGGGAAATACCAATAGGCCCCTTGCTGCCTTCAAGAGGGAGCTGGACAGATACTTGAAATCGGTGCCGGATCAGCCGGGTTGTGTTTCGTACGTTGGACTACGTGCGGCCAGAATTAACAGCCTGGTTGATCAGGCCCTAATCCACCGGGAGACCTGGTCGTGAACCGGGCCGCTGGAGGGTTGATCCCCGGATAGACTCCAGGTAGGCCACTCACTCTTCCCACAGGAATGACCTCATAGTGATCACTGCCTGAGGGAGGAGGAAGTGAGGGCTCTTTATCTGACAGCTCGGAGATACAGTCTCCACTGCGCACTATCAGAGGAAACAACTGCCTCACCACTGCGTACTATCAGAAGAAACAACTGCCTCACCACTGCGTACTATCAGAGGAAACAACTGCCTCACCACTGCGTACTATCAGAAGAAACAACTGCCTCACCACTGCGTACTATCAGAAGAAACAACTGCCTCACCACTGCGTACTATCAGAAGAAACAACTGCCTCACCACTGCGTACTATCAGAGAAAACAACTGCCTCACCACTGCATACTATCAGAGAAAACAACTGCCTCACCACTGTGTACTATCAGAAGAAACAACTGCCTCACCACTGCGTACTATCAGAGAAAACAACTGCCTCACCACTGCGTACTATCAGAAGAAACAACTGCCTCACCACTGCGTACTATCAGAAGAAACAACTGCCTCACCACTGCGTACTATCAGAGGAAACAACTGCCTCACCACTGCGTACTATCAGAGGAAACAACTGCCTCACCACTGCGTACTATCAGAGGAAACAACTGCCTCACCACTGCGTACTATCAGAGGAAACAACTGCCTCACCACTGCGTACTATCAGAGGAAACAACTGCCTCACCACTGCGTACTATTAGAGGAAACAACTGCCTCACCACTGCGTACTATCAGAGGAAACAACTGCCTCACCACTGCGTACTATCAGAGGAAACAACTGCCTCACCACTGCGTACTATCAGAGGAAACAACTGCCTCACCACTGCGTACTGTCAGAGGAAACAACTGCCTCACCACTGCGTACTGTCAGAGGAAACAACTGCCTCACCACTGCGTACTGTCAGAGGAAACAACTGCCTCACCACTGCGTACTGTCAGAGGAAACAACTGCCTCACCACTGCGTACTATCAGAGGAAACAACTGCCTCACCACTGCGTACTATCAGAGGAAACAACTGCCTCACCACTGCGTACTATCAGAGGAAACAACTGCCTCACCACTCCGTACTATCAGAGGAAACAACTGCCTCACCACTGCGTACTGTCAGAGGAAACAACTGCCTCACCACTGCGTACTATCAGAGGAAACAACTGCCTCACCACTGCGTACTGTCAGAGGAAACAACTGCCTCACCACTTACTAGTATAATGATTAAAACAATAAGTCAATGAGGAAGAAAGTCATTTATGTATAAGTCTCATGGATTCCATCATGCAGTGAAAGACTCTTAAATGATGGATTCCATCATGCAGTGAAAGACTCTTAAATGATGGATTCCATCCTGCAGTGAAAGACTCTTAAATGATGGATTCCATCCTGCAGTGAAAGACTCTTAAATGATGGATTCCATCCTGCAGTGAAAGACTCTTAAATGATGGATTCCATCCTGCAGTTAAAGACTCTTAAATGATGGATTCCATCCTGCAGTGAAAGACTCTTAAATGATGGATTCCATCCTGCAGTGAAAGACTCTTAAATGATGGATTCCATCCTGCAGTTAAAGACTCTTAAATGATGGATTCCATCCTGCAGTTAAAGACTCTTAAATGATGGATTCCATCCTGCAGTGAAAGACTCTTAAATGATGGATTCCATCCTGCAGTGAAAGACTCTTAAATGATGGATTCCATCCTGCAGTGAAAGACTCTTACAGGATGGATTCCATCATGCATTGAAAGACTCACATGATAAAGATGCTGGATTAGCCAAAGAAATGGAACATAAATATTGCGTGTTGAGTGAAACGTTGGTAATAATGTTAAAAGAGAGTTAAATTATGAGTTGGCAAGCCATTTGAATGCAGTTTAAAACCTGAATAGTTGTACGACTATGACAACATGAATGTAGATAAGCACATTTTAACGAGCAAATAAGTTTAGAAAAATATCGAAATGGTATACAATACCGACAGGTTGGTAGGTAAGACACATAGGCAACAGTTAGACAACTTTATTTCGAAACGTTTCGCCTACACAGTAGGCTTCTTCAGTCGAATACAGAAAGTATGCAGAAATAGAAGAGATGTGAAGACAATGTAATCAGTCCATCACCCTTGATAGAATAAAGTTGCCTAACTGTTGCCTATGTGTCTTACCTACCAAGTTTAGAAAAACACGAAAAGTGATCAAGATCCCTGGACCGCAACGTTTTCTAATAAATATGTCCTAGTGTTTGCTCACGTGACTTCCTATACCAATTTGTCGTTATTTATTACCAATTTTTATACCACACAGAAAACCACAATATAAAATCTACTGAAGGAGGTTGTAGTAGCTTGGCTTAGGGCTGGCTGCAAGCACTTCTGGAAGTTTGGCATATATACAGAAAATGATCAATTTGAATGAAGGAATGCAGTCAGTCTTATGGTCACTTTCTTCAATTTTGTGTTCTTGATTGTCCACTTATTAAAGACTACTGTGACAGCCAGTGCACTAACCAACAGGTTATTTCAAGGCTTCTTATTAATGAACATATGATAATTGTAGATATTCTTAGGGAATATCCTTAATTTACTTGAGACAAAAAGAAAAAAAAATGGTAAAAAGTAACTATGTCCTTGAAACCAGAATATATTCAAATGTATTTTTGTCAGATATAGTTTTTTTCCTAGTTGTTTTTCTGTGTGTATTAATATCTTCCATTACTGTCCACAAGATGCGCATAGGATGCACGGTAAACTATTTGTTGCCTTCTCTACTGGCTGGATAAGAGGTGAACAATAAATATCTGTCCTGTAAATTGGATGACTATGGATATAGGGTGAGCAATAATTAATTTTTTTGGTATCACAACCAATTCACAGAATGCGTGAAGGCGTGTACCTCAAATCAGGGAGTGTATGTTGTGGTTTGTGTAACTTGTATGCTCTAACCCCGATAAAACTAGATGTATTTTGGTGACTGTGCGATACGGAATACCTTTATTGCAGAATCTAAGTCTCCTGTACCTCAACGCACGCGACTGGAACCGTGTAGAACGCGGCATAAGTATGTGGTGTAGTTAAATATTAACGTTTAAGATTTGAAGCGAAACAGAGAAGGTTTTCATAAGTTATCATATCGAAACTAATAACCCAATTTCTTAGATTAAAAAAATGGGACACGAGGATATTCGTACCTCATCCTTCCACTAAGAAACACCTGCTTCATTTTACTTTAATTAAACAACCGTTTTTCGTCATCTCAACACGCATGTGCAGTCTAGCATAAATGTTTTTTTATTGTTTTAGTCACAGATATAAGTTACAATATAGACAAAATAGCTAGAGCCCATTCACAACCCAGCACGCACACCAGCAACCTTCCTCAAACCATTAAAGCTACCTTCTTCACTACGTGATTCAGCATTCTAAACAGGTGTATATATACAGAGAGGTGTGTATCTTCTGGCGCATATACACACGGGGTTTACTTTAATCCCTCTCGGAGACGGTAACGCATTACTAGTATTGCAGTCCAGTGTTGCAGTAAACAAGACATTTGCCCCTTCTGAGAGGGCTGGGCCCCTCAGGGCTGAAAAGGGCTGAAGGGGGCTGATACCCACCTCCTTAATGCCTGGGTGGAGTGAGACCATAAATGCCCATTTGATTCAAGAAATCTGAGCACTATTCCTCTTCCTCGGATCAAGCTTCACTTCCTCGCATTGAGTAATGCAATATGACTCCTACCATTTAATGCTTCCGCATGACGTTGATGATGGTGATGATAATAATGATGATGATAATTATAGAAATACCAATACCCCTTTTATTTAACATCTCCATTTCAGTGATTATTCTCTCTTGCCATCTTACTCTTCTTTATTCCCACACTCTCCCTCTCTTCTCCGGATGCTCTCGGAGAATCTGTTCCTCCCATCCTCGCCCACAGCCGCCCACAGCCGCCTACACACCTGCTCTCCCTTACATACGCCTCCAACACAATATCAACTGTAATCCCAGCATGTCCGTCTACCTGAATATTTTTCCTTTTTTTTCTGCCAGCTTGTCTATCTGTCTGTCTGTCTGTCTGTCTGTCTGTCTGTCTGTCTGTCTATCTGTCTTGTTATATGACTACTTGTCCATCTGTCAGTCTATGAATGTTAGCGTATGTTTTTCATTAATTTGAGCATTAATTCCCTTAGAGTTTAACTCAGACTGCAAACATCACTACATCGCTAATGGTTATAACATAAATTTCTTGATAGCAAGTAGCTAAATTATTGTCCACTAAGGATAACTTTTCCCTGTTGATGATAAAGGAAAACAGAAACCATTTTTATGATAACTTTTGTATAGAAAGAAAAGAGAAGTGACACACACACACACACACACACACACACACACACACACACACACACACACACACACACACACACACACACACACACACACACACACACACAAACCTGAGAATATCGTTCCGACACCTCAGTAAAGAATCGTTCAAGACTCTGTACATCGTGTGCGTCAGGCCCATATTGGAGTATGCAGCACCAGTTTGGAACCCACACCTGGTCAAGCACGTCAAGAAATTAAAGAAAGTGCAAAGGTTTGCGATAATACTAGTTCCAGAGCTGAGGGAAATGTCCTACGATAAAAGGATAAGGGAAATCGGCCTGACGACACTGAAAGACAGGAGGGATGGGGGATACATGATAACGACATACAAAATACTGCGAGGAATTGACAAGGTGGACAGAGACAAGATGTTCCGAAGATGGAATACATAAACAAGGGGTCACAGTTGGAAGTTGAAGACTCAGATGAGTCAAAGGGAAGTTAGGAAGTATTTATTTAGTTATAGAGTTGTCAGAAAGTGAAATTGTCTGGCAAGTGACGTAGTGGAGGCGGGAACCATACATAGTACATAGTTTTTAGACGAGGTTTGGTAAAACTCATGGATCAGGGAGAGAGGACCTAGTAGCGATCAGTGAAGAGGCGGGGCCAGGAGCTATGACTCGACCTCTGCAACCACAAAAAGGTGAGTACAAATAGATGAGTACACACACACACGCACACACACACACACACACACACACACACACACACACACACACACACACACACACACACACACACACACATACACACACACACACACACACACACACACACAACGCAAAAGTCGATTTTTGCCAGTGTAACATCATAACTCCCTGACCCTTTCGGACGATTCTCTCAATCTCCTTATCGGAATTCTATCAATAGTGAACATGGAAGAAAAGTCTAGCAGAAGCCTTCTGCGCTGCCCACTCTCGAGAAAGGGAAGAAAAAAACCGTCTTGACATGAGCGAGACAAACACAACTATCGACTCTGCGGAAATTCAGTGCTCCAGGCGCCTGGGAGAGCTACGGAAATCTTCCTAATGTCGGGAAGCGGCACTCTCTTTCTGTCCTATCTGTTCCGTCTGCCTGTCACCCTGGGGATAGACGGGTGCTGGTGTGGAAGGAGCAGCGGGGAAAGAAAAGGAAGGGCACATAATTGACAAGATTGGGAGTAACGAGTAGAGGCACCAAGGGTATTTCAGCCACAGTTGACAAAACAGCAGCGTGTACCAGACTCTGTATGGTAGCTACATAGCGTACTTCTGCTTTACTCTCTGTGACACTGCTAACCTGAAGAATGTGCAGCATACTTTGTGTTGCCGGTTTTATAAACCATTTACATCATAATGCTACTTTACTCTGTGACACTGCTTCTCAGGGTACTACTATCTAAATCAATGTGACACTGCTACCTTTATCTGTGCGACACTGTTACGCAGTGTACTACTATCTTACTCTATGTGACAGCTACGTACTGGGTATGCTTACAATGTGCATTTAAGTTACACTTTACGATAGTTAAATTCTGTGAAAAAGCAGCTGTTTCTCCTGTCATGTTCTGTCTCAGAGAATGGTTTCAAATATGTAATGAAATGTGTCGGTCGGAGATGGAAGGCCTTAAGAAGGCTGCGAGGATATCGTCAACTAATCCATTGTCAACTGGTAAAGTAGCAACGACAGCCACAATGGATCCAGTAGAGCTGGAATTACTGTGAACGACATGATTCAATCTTATGATAACTCTTCCATTCGTAAGTCATCCAATGGTAACTTATTCAATGGTAACTCATTCAATGGTAAGTCATCCAACAGTTACTCATCCAGTGGCGACTCAACTGAAGAAGAGTCAGCATAGAAAGATGTAGTGAGGGAGGGAGAGGAAAGTGTAGACGAATGTGACTCACATTAAAGGACGGTATATTGTCTCACATCCTGCTTTACTGCCTCGATTTGTCATGTTACCTGCATGTTTCCTGGCATGGCTTACTAAGACTGAAGGTCCTCTCATTGTCTGGCTTCCTTTAAAAGCCTCTATTAATTTTGTCTGCTTAACTTTTTTTATTTATTGCCGGGCGTCCTTTACTGTCCTTTTTTATTGCTGTCTTTGTTTCACTGGATGCTTTTTTTGATGTTTGGTTTTCTACTGTCTGTTTTTTTATTGCTTAGCTTCAATAGTGCATGGAATTTTTCATGCCTGGAATTTTTACTGCCTGGAATTTTTACTGCCTGGAATTTTTACTGCCTGGGATTTTTATTGCCTGTGATTTTTATTGCCTGTGATTTTTATTGCCTGTGATTTGTATTGCCTGTAATTTTTATTACCTGGATTTTTTTATTGCCTATCTTTTGCTGTCTAGCTTGTTTTATTACACTGCTTGCTTTACTGCTTGTTTTATTACTATTATTATTTGTACTTTTTTTACCCTCATATCTGCGCCGTCTTTCCTCCCAAAGCACTTCTTTTGTTTTAATATATTTTAATTTTCCATTTTCCCAGTTCATCCAGTGATGCTGTCTACACTTTTTTTCATTCCTAAATTAAATTGTACCTGTTTCCTCTTTTTTTTTCCACATATCCTTCTTTGAAATTATTTACACGTCCATTACACTGATTATTAGACGATTTTTCCTTCCTTTCCTTCCGCTTGACTCTAGATATATCAGCGTTTCTCCGGTTCACTCCATTACCTGTCTGACACAGCAACAGCCTGGAAGATCAGGTGTTGCACATGTGTCGTATTGAACCAGCAAAACGAAATTATTCTCTCGCCATACTTGACAGTCTCGCTTATTTGAACGTTTCCTTGCTATTTTTGTTAGCATCGTTGCCAAACGCATCGCGACCGCTTTTATTTAATTTACATATTTGTGGTTAAGATACGCATTTATAGGTTTATGTAACCTATGTAAATTGACCCAAACTTAAAATGAGTAGCATTTGTAAGTTTGCAGATAGAGTTAACAATTTACAAAATTATATACCTTGGAAGGTGCATGTCGGTATAGTATACACATTGAAAGGTGTAAATGACATTATGTATATGTATTTATATTGAGAGTTTAATTATTATTTTAGGTCTTATAGTATTCTTAACTAGTGGTGAATAATTGTTCATGCAGCCTTAATGACCCTGATGTAGTCGTTAGGCTTTGAACCCATTTAATCAAACAACCTTAAGAAATTGGCTTTGGTAAGAAAATTAACGTAGTAAAATAAGAACAGAAGGACTTTAGACAGTGGATAGACTTAAGACTGCGATAGCAACGAATCACGTTGCTTGATTTTACTGGGCTGTCATAGGCTAAATATATTACTGTACATTTTATGTGACCATAATATCCTTGTTCTTTTATTTTTTGTATTATATACTTAAAGCCTAAATAAATATCTGTTTATCCCTACGCGCACTATTTGTGCGTCGGAGACTGAAGTGATTGTAGTGATGGGGCGGTGATGATGTTGGTTATGTTAGTATTTGTGGAGGTGATGGTGGTCATGAGGCGTGCGGCGACTGTAGTGGTGGTGACAGTAGTCGTGGTGGTTCCGGTGGCGGTGGTGGAAGTGACGGTGGTCGTGTGGGTGACAGTGGCAATGATGATAGTTGAAGTGATGATGACAGCCTTTATGATGTCGTGACACAGCTCCTACCAAGCAGTTCTGTTCTTTAGGAAGAGCCCAGTAATTATTACACATGACCGGGATGAAGCTGCTGTCCAGTGAGCTAGAGAATTACAAGGAGGGAAGATTTAGAAAAAAGAGAAGATTTTGAGAAATAAGAAGGCAAAGAGCAAAGGAAACGGAGAATAACAGAATAGGCAAAAGAAAAAAAAATATTTTGACTTTCCCCTTGACTTAATCCCTACAACTGTTCCAGTTCCTGTTGTCAGTTTAGGAATGATTACTTTTCGTGTTTGGAAATGCGTGAAACTCTCATTCAATCATGATAATGGCACACTCTCTGGGGGGGTGGGACAGTGGCAGGAGGGCAGAGGGAAGGATAGAGAGAAGAATAAAGGACATGAGAACACACGGTAGGAGGACGGATGGAGTGGAGACAAGGGGCAGAAGAGCTGGGGAAAAAGGACAGAAGCAAGAGGACAAAAGTATTTCAAATTATCTAAGTATATGTCCTTTGCGTTATTATTACTATTTTTATTGACTTTATATTAATTGCTGTAATCACTGGAAGAAGGTGGAAGAAAGAGGAAGAAAATAGATGAAGACGGGCACCACGAGAAGAAGAAAGACGTTGAGGTAATGAAGAAGAGACGGCTATTCAGTATGTTCTCAAAATACTTAGTAAGCTTATTATATGGAAGTCTTTGGTTGCTGGTATTGCCGAGAGAGAAGTGGCGGCAGCAAGTGTGCCTTACAACCTCTCAAGACGATGAAGAATTTTAACACTTTCAATACCTTGAGAGACGTGTCGTTAAAGCAGACCTTTTGTCAGCTCCATGACTTGCCTTTATAAGCAAGCAAGTCTTTTTAAGTCAAGGAAAACGGAAACACACGAGTACATTAAGTCGAGGAACAAAATAAGGAAAAACGACAAGTTCATTTTGTTCTTGAGGAAAGCAACACATGAGCTTTGCGATCAAACAAAAAAAAGTAAGTAAAATACATTGTTAACGTTGTTTTGATACTTATTCAAGCAATCTGAACAAACTCTTTGTAATGCTATACAGAGCACAGTTATGCACAGTATTTTATAGAATAAATCTACATGATAATTTTATTTTGTCGAGATGTTTAAAAGATATAGAGGCAGTTGTTGTACGTAAAGTTATGTTTTTGTTCTGACAGGAAGTGCTGCTTGAAACTACGCTGAATCTAGCAAATATTGGACATTTTCCACTTTAGTGTGACACTCCATGATAAATGTGACAGCTTTTGAAAGACAAAAAACAGCTGGGATTGTCGTGAAGCTACGTCTGACTCAGACAAGAAAAAATATTTTCTCTAGTTCTCTAACATATTGGTGAATATGTAGGATTATTGAGGCTCGAGTACCAAAAAATGAGTTTCCACTGATTTCAGATGTAGTCTTGAAGAAAGGGAGCAGAAGGAGATGGGGTTGATCTTGATGCTGTTGAAAGACTCTTTATCATAGGAACCAAAACTAACCTCCCCTTTCTCGGATCAAGCCTATTTCCTCCCATTCCCCAGATACTGCATGGACCGTAATGGTTCAGTATCCTTTACTGGTGGAATTCAGATGGGATGCATTCTTAATAACACTCGTCCATTCGATAGGGTTTTAAACCTAAAAATCCATCAACCAAAACTAATTTCATTATATATCATTCACTGTTCATTAGGAAATCGTCGATAACAATGGTCTACATATTTTGAAAAAATTTGTGTTTCAGAGAAAAAAGAGGTATTTAACTTTAAGATTTGGATTGCTGAAAGCGAATATGGCCATAATAAAACTCAACTGGACAAATGTGTAAATAAATATCCAAGGAAATTTATTTATACATTTTTTGCGTATATGTATATGACATACTTGTATCATGAGTTCTCTTAATAATTATGCAACTCGACATTTCACTGTTTGTCTGGAGTAGCTCTTATTATTGTCCAGCAGGAATCTGTAAGCAGTGATGAACTCGATTTTCCCCTGGCAGCGGTTTCTCAATGTTTGAGATGTCCTGGTGGAAACGTTCACCATGTTCATTCCTGACTCCGCAATTTGCCTGAAAAAATTAGCAGTGAATGGAGGAAATGTATCTCTGAAGACATTCTGCAGCCTGTTGTCTGATATGACAACAGCAGGCTTTCCACTAGCTCCTTGCAATTGTCATCTTTGGCATTAATGAGAAAATTGGTGGCTACTGATCGGAAAGCATTCGACGCATTTTTCACCTCAC
This sequence comes from Cherax quadricarinatus, assembly GCF_038502225.1. Lineage (NCBI taxonomy): Eukaryota > Metazoa > Arthropoda > Malacostraca > Decapoda > Parastacidae > Cherax > Cherax quadricarinatus. Next base: position 1,565,704 of record NC_091307.1, read on the forward strand.
CATCTAGTATAGGGTCGAATTCATCGCTAAGAAGCTCGCTGAGCTTTGGGACTCTACCACTTAGGTACTTAAAGGCTGCCGCAGTTTTATCCATAACCTTAGTAAAATTTTCTTGGGGCCCACTTTGATATGTATGGGTGGTAACAAAATCCTTCTCGATTCTGCAAGCGGAATATACTGACCATTTTTGTTCCAGATTTCAGTGAGTGTCGAAGTGGCTAATCTTTTATGATGTAATAAGAAGTCCTCTTCCGATTATCCTATTTACACAAGAACAGCAATACTTAGTGTAGCCTAGTTGCAGTCCAAGAAAAGTAGCAACAACCTACAAGTCGCAACAGAGCTGCTACTGATGTTTGTTATAATTTATGCAGGTCAGAATCTACTTCATATTGTCATATGTTTACTTTATGTAAACTGCATGATCAACTGGAACTGATTCTACATGTTACCAACATGTAAAAAAACCGTCTTTGACTCAACATAGATGATTCAACGAATAGTTTCCACTCTTCAGGATTCTGAATAATATTTGAGGCTGACGTCAGACCATTGGTGTCGTTGCAGGCTACAAGGCCACCTTCCATAATGAAAAATATGACGAAATCTTTTTGAAGGCCACGAAATTCACATTAACATGTTTAGTGAGGAGATTCCACTACTGCAGTCAGAAGCCCAACAGTTGGGCCTTACTTTGGCAGTTCTAAATCTCTGATAAGATCGTTTAATTCATACTGAGTTATGTACAGGTTAGAAGATATCACATTTTGAACATATTCAGGGTCTTGTGAAGCTAAAGACTCACAAGTTTCACAGGTTCCGTTATCCTCTGACTCAAGAGAGAACGAGTCTGGGGGCTCAGAAATGGGTCCTTCTTCGCCGTGAAGTACAGAACGTATAGCAGAGTCCGTACATAAAGATATTGTTCAGTACACTTTTTTTCCTTACAAATATCTTTCTTGACTGGAGGCACTATGGGGAAAGTAACAATTATCTGTTGGCTCCCTCCACATCAATGGCACTGCATAAGGAATAGATTTCATTGCATAATATTACAGCATATGTCTAATCTACAATTTACAGAAAAAAAACAAGGTGATAAGCTTTCTTAATTACGGCAGTGATTAAGGAAGTTTATCTCCAGTTCTCCACAAACATAACAAAAGTTATCTGTTCAAGCAATTATGAGGTATCCTTATCGAAATTTGGATAAAGAAAGTCATTGTCAAAACTGAACACTAAAATTTTTGTAATATGTGTGCACTGTATGACTTCTAGGAATGAAGTGAGGCAGTCCATTTAGCAGGGTGATGTAATACTGAGTTTCGAGTGAATTATCCGTTTTCTGTCATTAGAGTTACGACAAAAATGTGCCATATCGAAATTGCACAGTGGTGGTTCGTACAAGCCTGTCCTACATCACCCTCACAAAAACAGATACTTAAAAAATAAGATACTGATGAGAAATATAAGAAATTGTATGTATTTTTTTTTAATAATTACGTATTGTTGAATATAATCAAGAGCCTTGTTTCACTTGGGTATACCTGGAGTGGGTTTCGGGGGTCAGCGCCCCGCGGCCCGGTCTGAGACCAGGTATCGTGTTGGATCAGGGTCTGATCAACCAGGCTGTTATTGCTGGCCGCACGCAAACCGACATACTAACCACAGCCCGGCTGGTCAGGTACTGACTTCAGGAGCCTGTTTAGCGCCTACTTGAAGACAACCAGAGATCTATTGGTAATCACCCTTATCTATGCTGAGAGGCAGTTGAACAGTCTTTGGCCCCTGACACTTATGGTGTTGTCGCTTAGTGTACAAGTGACGCCCCTACTTTTCATTGGTGGGAATGTTGCATCTCCTGCCGTGTCTCTTGCTTTCGTAGGAGTGAGTTTCGTGTGCAAGTTTGGTACTAATCCCTTTAGGATTTTCCAAGTGTATATTATCATGTATCTTTCTCGCCTGCGTTCCAGGGAATACAAATCAAGGGACTTCAACCGTTCCCAGTAATTTAGGTGCTTTATCGTACTTTTGTGTCCCGTGAAAGTTCTCTGCACATTCTCCAGGTCAGCAATATCGCCTTCCTTCAAGGGGGCAGTTAGTGTACAGCAGTATTCCAGCCGCCTAGAGAAAACAAGCGATTTGAAGGGAATCATCATGCGCTTTGCTTCCCTAGTTTTGAAGGTTCTCATTATCCATCCTATCATTTTTCTAGCAGATGAGAGAGATACATTGTTGTGGTCTTTGAAGGTGAGATCCTCTGACATTATCACTCCCAGGTCCTTCACATTACTCTTTCGCTCTATTGTGTGGTTAGAATTTGTTGTACATCCTGATACAGTCTTAACGTCCTCAAATTTTACACGTCTGAGTAGTTGAAATTTCTCTTCATTATGAAGTTAAAATTTCTCTATACTATTTATTTAAATGTCTTCCTTCCCAGGTCAAGGATAACAGCACCGGTCATGTCTTTGTAAATATCCATATTTTTGTTAATAGAGCCGTTTACAATTTTAATCACTTCCGTATTCAGTGGCGCAAAATTAGAAAAGAATGACTAGTTTTATTTCAGAAGTCTTTTGTAGACCAGTGTAATATGTAAAAATCACGACTTTAAGTAAAAAAATCTGTGTCAAAACAGAGAAACATGATCCTCGCTTAGAAAAATAATTGAGATCCTTGAAAACTGAAATGCCATATGCTTCAGTACTGATGACTGTGTTTAGTAGGTGCTGTGTGACCCACTTTGTTCTTCACTTCTCCAGGAATATAATAAAAACAGCAATGATATAAAATAATAATAATAATAATAATAATAATAATAATAATAATAATAATAATAATAATAATAATAATAATAATCACAGAAGCGCCTGTATAGTCTGTCTCTGAAATATTGAACACGAAGCCAAAATACATAACAGCAATAAAGCATATATAAATACCGTTAATAATTACTGCGTTGATTACAACGCAGCTCAACGTTCATAACGCATTTACCGTTCGCACTTTTTTTTGAGGGGTGTTTAATCCCCTCTCCCCCAAAAAGCACGCCAAAAAAATGGTAAGCATCGTCTGTCTTCATTATTTAACTAACTCATCAATCAACACCACCATTTAATTTCTAGCTTTGTTTACAATCAATTATACTCAATTGTGAGTTGATGGACGATCTCGTTCATCATTCTGTTACTCAGCAAAATATCCAAAAATTTTGAGTGGTGAACAAAGACACAGGTTACAGCTTCACATGTTTCTCTCTGTTAGAGCTTTACTCGTTTCTCTCTGTTAGAGCTTTACTCGTTTCTCTCTGTTAGAGCTTTACTCGTTTCTCTCTGTTAGAGCTTTACTCGTTTCTCTCTGTTAGAGCTTTACTCGTTTCTCTCTGTTAGAGCTTTACTCGTTTCTCTTTGTTAGAGCTTCATATATTTCTCTCTGTCAGAGCTTTACTCTTTCCTCTCTGTGTTAAAAGTTTATGCGTTTCTCTCCGTGTTAGAACTTTGCACGTTTTTATCTGTGTAGAGCTTTCTAAGTTTATCTCTGTGTAGAGCTTTACACATTTCTCTCTCTGTAGAATTTTACACTATTCTCTCTTTGTAGAGCTTTACACGTTTCACTCTGTGCAGAGCTTTTAACGTTCCTCTCTGTATAGAGCTTTACGCATTTTTCTCTGTGTAAAGCTTTTCATGTTTTTGCGTTAAGCTTTGCATGCTTCTCTCTATGCAGATCCCTGCACGTTTCTCTGTGCAAAATTCTATACGTTCCTGTGTAGAGTTCTACACTTTTCTCTCAGCGTAGAGTGCTACACATTTCTTCCCCGTGTAGAGTAATACACGTTGCAATCTGTGTAAAGCTCTACACGCCCTATGTAGAACTTTGCATATTTCTCTTTCTATACAGCTCTACATGTGTGTCTTTGTTGTAAGCTTTATACGTTTGTTTCTGTAGGTTTTAAGCTTTATACGTTTGTTTCTGTAGAGCTTTACATCGTTTCTTTGTAAAGCGTTACTCGCTTACCTAAACACAAAACCTTACACATTTCCCTTCGGGTAGAGCTCTGCATGTTCCTCTCTGCCTAAAGATATACAGGCTTCTCTTTGTGTAGAGATCTGGATATTTCTCTTTGTGTAGAAATCTGGACGTTTCTCTCAATATAAAGATTTACATGTTTCTCTCACTGCAGAGATTAACACGTTTCTCTCAGTGTAGAGCTTTATGAGTTTCTTTATGCAGAGCTCTTCTCGTTTTTTTTCAGTGTGGGGCACTGTACGCTTCTCTCTGTGCAGAGCTGTAAACGTTTCTCTCCGTGAAGAGCTTTATATTAAGAGAAACGTTGTCAGAGTGCTCATTCTCGTCAACTAAAATCATTTCAAGGAGGAGGTAAACAGTATGATAAAAGAGCATTATACTATGTTGATATATTATCGGATATACGAGTATTATACCAAGTATTAATAAAAGTATTAGTATAATCCTCGTATATATTACGAGTTCTTTATTAAGTATTAATAAAGTCTCGGGTAATATGGACCAATACCTTGGTCCGGTGTGGGTAGATTGGTAAAGCACTGCGTACCTTGTTCCAAGGTTCGTAGGTTCGAGTCTCCCTCAGTCAGAGATCAGTGTTTATGTATATATCAGAATAATATGTACTGAACAAGAAGTTAAGTAGTCGATCCTCTTAGCTTGCTTTTTATAGGCGTTCAGATGAGTCGATCTTCTGCCAACTGTAGAGCTGACGAATGACAGAGGAATTTATCCACTTACAGCTTGGCTGAGTTGATTCGTAATAAACTGCTAGTAAGACGCACACATTCCCATGACTAATGTAATATCTCTCCTAACTGTGTGCATCTCCCATGGAGTTAGGTCGGAAGTTCACTGCTGTGGTCCATTCGCCCTCTGGGCTGAGTAAGCCAGAGAAATAAGGCCTGAAACAAAGAAACACAATTCTAAGTTACTTAAAGCTATGGGAAGTAAAGACTAAAAGATAACTAAAGGGAAATTTTCTTCCTTATAGAAATCACAGTCATCACTCTCTTCGTGAAAAACTAAATTTAATAACTCAAGATAAACTGCTTCGCTTACATGGGCTATATGTGACATTTCCAAGTACAGTAATTTCCTCTCTATCTTCACCATCACCAGACAAAGAAAATGTCATGAAAATGACTGAAAAACTAAAGAACAGAGGAAACAGACATTAGATGACATTAACTAGAAATATGCAAAACAACTATTCTGAAAAAATAGTGAAATTCCAAGTGCTCTCATGATTTCTCACATTTTCAAGATCTCTCACATTATGAATGTGAGGAATCGCGAAAGAATTTCAATATTTTTTTTACAGTGATTGTTTTGCATATTGTGATATCACCTGTTTACTGTGACCTTATTGCATTAACTAGAAAATCAGCGACTAGCCTCTGCATGTCGCGTTCATTGTGGCCTCTCACAAGAAAGTGACAACCCTCTAACTCACACGCCAGTCACACAACCTTAATTTATAAGATTCTATCATTTTCCTTTACTAAGTTGATAACAACATCAGCTTCTCGGTGGCAGTGTCTCCAGAACACAGGAACAGGTTTAAGTATTCGATAAATTGAAAACAGCGTTGCTTCTTTCGGTTTCTGGCTATGTAGAACAATATTATTTTATGAAATGTAATCCTACTCAAAAAAGACATAATCATTACATAAGAACATAAGAACGAAGGAACACTGCAGAAGGCCTACTGGCCCATGCGAGGCAGGTCCAAGTCTCCTACCGGCTTAAGCCAATGCACCCAACCTAGTCAGGTCAGGTCACATTGACTTAAGGGAGGAACACGGCAACCGACCTGGTAGCACAAGCTATCAGGTCTAACTCACACCCACCCACATCCACTCATGTATTTATCCAACCTATTTTTAAAGCTACACAACGTTCTGGCCTCTATAACGGTACTTGGGAGTTTGTTCCACTCATCCACAACTCTATTACCAAACCAGTACTTTCCTATATCCTTACTGAATCTGAATTTTTCCAACTTAAAACCATTGCTGCGAGTCCTGTCTAGGCTAGATATATTCAGCACACTATTTACATCCCCTTTATTTATTCCTGTCTTCCATTTATACACCTCAATCATATCCCCCCTAATTCTACGTCTTTCTAGAGAGTGCAGATTCAGGGCCCTTAGTCTATCCTCATAGGGAAGGTTTCTGATACATGGGATCAACTTTGTCATCCTCCTTTGTACATTTTCCAGAGAATTTATATCCATTCTGTAATAAGGTGACCAAAACTGTGCAGCATAATCTAAATGAGGCCTAACCAACGATGTATAGAGTTGAAGAACAACCTGAGGACTCCTATTATTTATGCTTCTTGATATGAAGCCAAGGATTCTATTAGCTTTATTGCGAACACTTATGCACTGTTGTCTTGGTTTCAGATTACTGCTAACCAGAACTCCTAAATCTTTTTCGCAATCCGTAATATTAAGATCTACATTATTTAGTTTATATGTGGCATGGTTATTGTCCTGTCCAACATTTAGAACTTTGCATTTGTCTATATTAAACTGCATCTGCCACTTCTCCGACCACTGCATCAGTCTATTCAAATCTTCCTGGAGTGCTCGAATGTCCTCGTCAGAATGAATTCGACGGCCTATTTTGGTGTCATCGGCAAACTTGCCGATGTCGCTCTTTATGCCCTCATCTATGTCGTTTATGTAGATTGTGAACAGCAGGGGGCCCAACACTGACCCCTGTGGAACACCGCTCGTGACACTTCCCCACTCTGATTTCTCCCCATTTATGCAAACTCTCTGCTGCCTATTTGTCAACCATGCCTCTATCCAGGAAAAAATTTCTCCTCCTATTCCATGTGCTTTAATTTTCCTCAATAGTGTCTGATGTGGGACCCTGTCAAAAGCCTTACTGAAGTCCATATACACAATATCATATTCATTACCATGATCTACCTCCTCAAATACCTTAGTGAAAAAAGTTAATAAATTCGTAAGGCAGGAACGCCCCTTTGTAAAACCATGCTGAGATTCGTTGATTAATTTATGCTTTTCAAGGTGGCTACGAACTGCCTCGGCAATTATTGATTCCAGAAATTTTCCCACTATGGAGGTTAGGCTTATTGGTCTATAGATCGAAGCTAAGGACCTGTCACCTGTTTTGAAAATAGGTATCACATTTGCCATTTTCCACTTATCTGGCACCATGCCAGTTTGTAGTGATATGTTGAAAAGATTAGCCAAAGGTGTGCTAAGCTCCTCTTTACATTCCTTTAGAACCCTTGCATACAGTTCATCAGGGCCTGGGGATTTGTTAGGTTTTAATTTATCTATTTGCCTAAGGACCATGTCACTTGTGACCCTAATAGTACACAGTTTATTATCGTCCTGTTCTACATAATTTATCATTACTGGAATATCGCTGGTATCCTCCTGTGTAAAAACTGAGAGGAAGTATGTGTTAAAAATTCTACACATTTCCTTATCACTGTCAGTGAGCTGACCCGAGGAACTTTTGAGTGGGCCTGTCTTGTCCCTGATCTTACTTCTGTATACCTGAAAGAATCCTTTTGGGTTAGTCTTCGATTCTCTTGCAACTTTAACCTCATAATCTCTTTTTGCTTTTCTAATTCCCTTTTTTATTTCTCTCTTTAACTGAATATATCGATTTCTCAATTGCCCCTCTCCTCTTTTGATTTGCCTATATATGCCTCTCTTTTGACCAATCAGATATTTTAATCTATTGTTCATCCATTTAGGATCATTTTTGTTTGATCTGATTTCCCTATTTGTAACATAATTTGACTGAGCAGCTAGAACTATGCCCTGGAAAGCATCATATCGGCAACCATCACCACCTACCTGACCCTTAGTCAGGTCATTCCAGTTCAGCCTACCTAAGTAATTTTTCAGTCCTATGAAATCAGCCAAGCGAAAGTCAGGGACGGAGACTTGATTGCCATTATTAGGGGAATTCCATGATATATTAAAACTGAGTGATTTGTGATCACTTTCCCCAAGCTCATCATTAACCTCAAGATTATTAATTAGTGTTTCCCTACTGGCAAGAACCAAGTCAAGGAGGTTATTTCCCCTAGTTGGCTCTGTCACAAACTGTTTTAAAAAAACAATCCTGGATCGTATCAAGAAAGTCACCTGACTCTAAATTTCCTGTCAAATTGCTCCAGTCAATCTGTCTATAGTTGAAATCTCCCATTAGCACAACATTTTCGTATGTAGATGCCTTACGAATTTCGTCCCATAGAAGTTTACTGCACTCCCTATCAAGATTTGGGGCCCTGTAAATCACACCCAAAATTAGTTTTTCTCGGCCCTCGAGAAGCTGTAACCAAACAGATTCAGTGGCTGACGCTTCTAATTTAATATCTTGTCTAACACAACAATTTAAATTGTCTCTGACATACATCGCTACTCCACCACCTTTCCTGTTGACCCTGTCAGTGTGGAATAATTTATAGCCTTGTATGTATATATTTAAAACATAATTACATCTGGTAAAATGCTATTTCACATGCGCCTAATATTCCATCTCACGAAAATAAGCCCACATTACATACGTGATCTCATCTAGCGCAAGTAATCCCACCTAACGTAATTATAATTCCATTTGACAAATACAATCCTATCAAACAAATATAATCACAGCCAAAATTAATATAGTTCCATTAAACACAAATATAATCCTTATCTGACACGAATAATATCTGGAACAGCGCGATTACGACTGTTCTAGGTTAATTTCAACGCCAGTAGTTGGTTCCAGCACTAGTAATGGGTTCCAGCACCAGTAGTGGGTTCCAGCACTAATAGTGGGTTCCAGCACCAGTAGTGGGTTCCAGCACCAGTAGTGGGTTCCAGCACCAGCAGTGGGTTCCAGCACCAGTAGTGGGTTCCAGTATCATTAGTGGGTTCCAGCACCAGTAGTGGGTTCCAGCACCAGTAGTGGGTTCCAGCACCAGTAGTGGGTTCCAGTACCATTAGTGGGTTCCAGCACCAGTCCAGCACCAGTAGTGGGTTCCAGCACGAGTACTGGGTTCCAGTACCATTAGTGGGTTCCAGCACCAGTAGTGGGTTCCAGCACAAGTAGTTGGTTCCAGCACCAGTAGTGGGTTCCAGCACCAGTAGTGGGTTCAAACACCAGTAGTGGGTTCCAGCACCAGTAGTGGGTTTCAGCACCAGTAGTGGGTTCCAGCACCAGTAGTGGGTTCCAGCACCAGTAGTGGGCTCCAGCACCAATAGTGGGTTCAATCACCAGTAGTCGGTTTCAGCACCAGTAGTGGGTTCCAGCACCAGTAGTGAGTTCCAGCACCAGTAGTGGGTTCCAGCACCAGTAGTGGGTTCCAGCACCAGTAGTGGACTCAAACATCAGGAATTGGCAAAAACACCCGTTTGTCATATTGGAGAAGGTGCTAGATTCCTCTTCACCATTTATATTCCAGTTAATCAGCACACACACACACACACACACACACATACACACACACACACACACACACACACACACACACACACACACACACACACACACACACACACACACACACACACACACACACACACACACACACACACACACACACACAGCACCTGTTTGGAACCCGCACTTGATAAAGCACGTCAAGAAACTAGAGAAAGTACAAAGGTTTGCAACAAGGTTAGTTCCAGAGCTAAGGGGAATGTCCTATGAAGAAAGATTAAGGGAAATCGGCCTGACGACACTGGAGGACAGGAGGGTCAGGGGAGACATGATAACGACATATAAAATACTGCGTGGAATAGACAAGGTGGACAAGGACAGGATGTTCCAGGGAGGGGAAACAAGAGGCCACAATTGGAAGTTGAAGACACAAATGAGTCAGAGAGATAGTAGGAAGTATTTCTTCAGTCATAGAGTTGTAAGGCAGTGGAATAGCCTAGAAAATGACGTAGTGGAGGCAGGAACCATACACAGTTTTAAGACGAGGTTTGATAAAGCTCATGGAGCGGGGAGAGAGAGGGCCTAGTAGCAACCGGTGAAGAGGCGGGGCCAGGAGCTAGGACTCGACCCCTGCAACCACAAATAGGTGAGTACAAATAGGTGAGTACACACACACACACACATATATACATATATATATATATATATATATATATATATATATATATATATATATATATATATATATATATATATATATATATATATATATATATATATATATATATATATATATATATATATATATATATATATATATATATATATATAGTTAGCAAGAACTCATTTAAAATTAAGTTTTTTCTAAAATTTTCTCTTATACGTTTAAAGATATATTTTTTTCATTTATGTTAATGTAAAAATTAATAATTTTGTATCAAAAGAATCTTAGAAAACTTACCAAACATTATTATAACAAGCACAATTTAATATAGCCTAACCCAACTAAATATATTTTAGATAAGTTTCCAGTAATTTAATAATAAACAGACGCAATGAAATATGTTTTCATCGTTGTAAATCTTGCAAACAAGGCAGCCAGGAAGCTGACAGCACTTCGTCGTATCTCACATCTGCTTGACAGTAGGGGTTGCAAGATCCTGTACGAGGCACAAGTACGCTCACACCTTGAGTATGCTCCACTTTCTTGGTTTGACTGCCCCCCCCCCCTCTCATCTGCGACTGCTTGACAGAGTAGAGGACAGAGCAAAACGTCTCATCTCTCGCCTGGACCCATCCTGGATAGATCTGTCATTTCAGCAGAGCCTTCAACATAGGAGGGATGTGGGTGGCCTTACTGTTATGTACAAGGCCAATATTGTCAAAGTACCACACTTGAATCCAGTTCGAGGACAGCGTGAAACAAGCTTTTATGCCACAAGACGGGCAGAAAGCAGCAACTTCACTCTGGCTGTACCCTTCTCCAGAACATCACTCCATCTGAGATCATACATACCCAGGATGACTCGAGTATGGAACACATTCGTACAGCATAATGATGTCAACGAGATAAAGTCAGTTGATCAAATGAAAATGCTGGCCCAGAGATGGCTCCAACTTCATCCTGTTCCCTACTTGTATGTCTCATAACAATAAAATGCTTTCAAATGAGCTCATATAGGTAACAGCTCTTAGCTTGCCAATAAAGTTATGAACCTGTAAATAGCTTGTCAATAAAGCTAGGGATCCTTAACCTTGTCAAACCCTGTGTAAAAGAGAGAGAGAGAGAGAGAGAGAGAGAGAGAGAGAGAGAGAGAGAGAGAGAGAGAGAGAGAGAGAGAGAGAGAGAGAGAGAGAGAGAGAGAGAGAGAGGGAGAGAGAGAGAGAGAGAGAGAGAGAAAGAGAGAGAGAGAGAGAGAGAGAGATTAACTAATAAATAAGTAAATATTTACTTAATTAGTATACTAAATGGTTGAAGTTTGGGTATCTGAATGAGTTAAGTGACTGATTAATTTATATTTTGTGAAATAATGGATAATTGTTGATTAATAAGCTGTCTGATTATCTAATTAACTAATTCAGTGAAAATTTAACCGACCGATTTACTGATTAAATGTTCTGTCATATATCATTTGATTGCTTATTAAATGTTAAATGAATATTATTTACGTGCGATTAAAACAATTTGATTCACTTGCTAATGTATGAAATAGCATCAGATAACATTATATAATTTATTACACTGCGAGACTGTTCAACTGCCTCCCAGCACACATAAGGGGGATTACCAACAGACCCCTGGCAGTCTTCAAGCTGGCACTGGACAAGCACCTAAAGTCAGTTCCTGATCAGCCGGGCTGTGGCTCGTACGTTGGTTTGCGTGCAGCCAGCAGCAACAGCCTGGTTGATCAGGCGCTGATCCACCAGGAGGCCTGGTCACAGACCGGGCCGCGGGGGCGTTGACCCCCGGAACTCTCTCCAGGTAAACTCCAGGTAAGTTCCACTCTTACCCCCCTCCCCCCCCCACAAAAGAAAGCAGTTACATTATAGGTATGTCAGGGAATCAAGTGTTTTTTGTGCCGTTTTGGTAACTTTAAAAAATAACAAAATCATTGAAAATTTTTTCTTAACATTGTATCAAATTTCCTCTGAGTAAGAGCAAGGTCACAGTAATGTGGGTGATGGGCGCTCTCCTTGGTCAGGTCTGCTCATTTACTGGCAAGATGGGAGCAACAATACTCCGTAATTTGGTGAACGGCATTACCCTCAGCCAGTCATGTTAATCACTAAGTCACTGCCTCACTGTGTGGTGTGTACTGCTCACCCCACACTCAGAAAAGCCTGACCTTGACAAGTAAAAATATTTATAGCAGCGTTGGTTCAATATCCAAAAAACAAAATACGATTGGCTGGCTCAGAATAAAATAAATTGTCTTTGTAAGCATACTAGAATAATTTATTTGACGATAAGGTCAGCCTGGTTGATTACGCCCTGATTTACTTCGAGGTTTGGTCACGGGACGGACTGCGGGGGCGTTGACCCCGTGGCCCCCCTACAGGTATACTCCAGGTAAGCAATACGAACACTTCTGACTCACGAAATCGTAAACACTTGTAACAACGAATGTTTATATTGCTTATGTTTACATGCCAGAGGGAAAGACACATTACACTGGCTTGAAACTGTAATCTAAATTTTAATGCCTCACAGCTTTTTTTTCCAGTGTTTATTCAGAGATTACCTTGAAGTTTTATTAATATAAGTTTATGAATTTATTTCAAAACATCTTCAGTTTTTGCGTTGAACATTTTGATTTCGTGCTGTTGTTTATGGTTTATAAATTCATTTTCTTCGTTAAAAATTAAAGAGAAAAAATAAATACATAAAAATATCTATCAACGATACGTGTAGTGGATGAGTGAGATGCTGGTGAAACAGTTCGGTATTTTTGTTGAAGAGACATTTAGCCTGTTCAGCAGGATTCTTCAGTCAAAATATACAGCGGACACCAGAAGTCCGGAGATGCAGATGTGAGGTGATCAGTACTTTAGCCTAGAGATGAAGTCTGAGGGTGGTCAGTCCCTCAGCCATGGTGTATATGACTGTGGTTTTTCGAGACTTCTGCTGTCACGTTTGTATGTGAACGATAGAAGCATTCTGGGCAGGCGAAACGTCTCATCAGTAAAGATGCCAGAGTGTTGTACGTTTATCTTGCTCATCCACTTGTCGATATGGTATACCTTGGAAATTCTTAATGGCTATAATTGTAACCATAATTTTTAAAGAGGTGGACTAGTAAGCCAGCGGAAGGTCTAAGTCAGATGACGAAAAGCTCCATCTGCAAGTCATGATATGACTAAGGCCCGCGTCAGCAAACATTTTACCTGTTTCCTAACAAACATTACCTAATCTAACCTGTATACTGTGAATATAATAATAATTGTAGCCAAAAGGAATGGTTCTCTCAATGGAGAGAGTAAAGGAATGCGTTGTTCGTGATGCTGTTCACTACTGCCAGGTGTAGAAACTCCGACGACCCTCTGGGACTGGTTTCAGATTTGTATTTAGCTGTTTCTTCAAGGAAGGAATAAGCTTTGATGCCTGTGAAGGGCTATTGATTCAGTCAACTTAAGCTGCTCTCCCTTTCCCAGAATCAAACTTGAATATCTCCCATACACAAAGCGCTATTATCAATTGTAATAAATTATAGCAATGCCTTGAAAAGGAAAATATTGAAATATGCAGTTAAAACAATAAACAAAACAATATAAACTCTGTTTTCGTCTTCACCAAAGAAATTACCAGAAGAGACCAGGTCATTTCTAGCTAGGGAGGACCAACCCAGACACGTTCTTTGATGCTGCAGGGCTCTCGTTTAATGGAAACTGAGCAAACCTTTCCTTGCGTTAAACCTGAGTTTCTTCCATTCCCAAACACTGTACACGTTACGAGTTAGCGCTTCCCAAGAATATAATGGTAATAATAATAATAATAATAATAATAATAATAATAAAAATAATAATAATAATAATAATAATAATAATAATAATAATAATAATAATAATAATAGCAATAATAATAATAACAACAATCAAATCTTGTAGGTCTTTTTAACATTATCACTGGAACAATTCATCATTCCCATATCTAATTATTATATCTTTTAATCTTTCATCTTAAAAATATCCATATGACTTGCCAGAGGTGAATATAGTCTGTCTATAGACATTCATTTTTTTCAGAAAATAGCCAATATTAAATGCAAATTTGTAATTAACTACAATCAACTATGCATAATATTTTATGTTTAATAATGAAATGAGACATTATAAGCTACATACGTTTACTTCCAAGAAATTATACGACCCTTCACATCTTTGGATAATACCTAATAACCTTCAATTCTTTTATGTTCTGTTAGAGCCCGACGGGCTTAGTGCTTCATTTTGATTATAAAAAATAGTCTTGTCATATTATCCTCGAAAGGGAATTTAGGTAACCTTTAAATAATTATTATAAAAGTTTGTTAGGAAGTGACTACATCAGACTCGTGATCAGGCCTGGCTAAGTTCAAGCTACTTCGACAAAACTCTTAATCCATTAAAATATTGCGATGAACACCGAGAAAATTTACAAAATGCATTCAAGCAACGTGTTAGCCATAATACAGACAATGAGGAACTCGTCTCCTGGTTATTTATTTATTATATATCTGCTGGGTGTGTGATCTTCGAAGGGTCGCTGATTAAGTGGTTCAAAGAATGTGAACGTTGTTCTGTCTCTTGAGGTGGGAGATTGTGTCGCAGGATCTAACCTCGGCGGCTGCACTCTCTCTCTCTCTCTCTCTCTCTCTCTCTCTCTATATATATATATATATATATATATATATATATATATATATATATATATATATATATATATATATATATATATATATATATATATATATATATATATATATATATATATATATACAAGGAATTCGCAAGAGCAGGCGAAATATACACAAACACTTATCTCTGGCTGAAGGAGACTCGAACCTACGAACCTTGGAACAAGGTACGCAGTGCTTTACCAATCTACCCACACTGGACCAATACCTTGGAGTCCAGCTTGCGCTAGACTTTGATCCAAGGCAGCCAGCTTTCAGGGAGAAGGCTTACAGCTTTTCATCTCATCCCCTGCATGCATCAGCCTTACTAGAGATATTAACAATGCAAGGAATTCGCAAGAGTGTGGGTAGATTGGTAAAGCACTGCGTACCTTGTTCCAAGGTTCGTAGGTTCGAGTCTCCTTCAGCCAGAGATCAGTGTTTATATATATATATATATATATATATATATATATATATATATATATATATATATATATATATATATATATATTTATATGTAATATACATATGTCGTGTCATAGGTAAAACTTGCAATTTGTTCTTAAATAGCAACGCTCTTCTTGCTGTATAAGACCAGGGAAAATTTGTGTATGTAATAATTTCGCAAATATCATTCTGAACCAAGCAAAAAATACAAGGTGTCCACAAAAACACTCCCTGATTTCAAACAGGTATAACATGCAACTTTATTTTAATAATCTTTCATAGTTAGTAGCTTCAGATGTAGGATTTCATTCAGTTTCATGTGGTATAGGGTAGCATTAAAGGCACTCAATGTGTGCCTCTCTGCTTGCTCGGCAAACATCGATGCGATAGTCCAGTTCGGTCCAGACGCTCTGCAGCATATCTGGTGTTATCATAGGAACTGCTTCAGTGATCGAAATTTTTAGCTCTTCCAGGGTTGCAGGTAATGGTGGTACGTAAACTGTGCTCTTTACGTACCCCCAAAGAAAGAAGTCACAAGCAGTTAGGTCCGGTGACCTCGCGGGCCACTTGCAGAGGTCACCGGACCTCACTGTTTGCGATTTCTTCCTTGATCATGACGGCCACAGAAATATATCCTTAACCTACGAAACCTATAGTAGGTCTTCCCTTCAGGGGAAAGGCATTGATACCAGCGAAGGCCTCTTAATCCAAGGAATTAGAGTTTTCTTTTATTTCTTCGGACAAAATATGATTACCTCCCATTAACCGAGACGCGGTGTTACCTTTAACTTATTAGCGGTTTGCCATAATATTGCAGTATTCGCAGCACAGCAAACAGCTGTATTAACACTCGTCACGAAAGTTATTACCCATTACCACAACCATTTTTATTATCTATCAGCATCATAACCAAATGCCATTACCTATTACCATAACTTCCACCATCACTCATCAACAGTATCACCCATCATCAGTGCCACTGCCTGACATCACTCATCACAACAAGGCATTAAGGAGCATTGAAATTTTGGTCAAAGCTGCACTCTTCAGGTATTGTTCCTCATATACATCTTAGATTCAGTGCCAATTGTGATTGAAATTTTGGAATATATCTGTATTACTGAGTAGCGCAGCGCAGTGTTATATGTACTGTATCTATGTACCCTGCAGTATTTATAAACATTAACTAATTTTCTCTCTTTTCAGATACTCTGATTACTTATATACTTTACTACTGAGATGACTACAATGTCAACTAGGAAAGCCACAGAACATGCACTGTTCGGTCATAAGAGTGTTCTTCCAATGAACAAACTTCCGTCCAACGGCGATATGTTAAGGAACTGCTGACGATATAAATGTGATGAAGGAAAGCTAACTGATGTTTCAGTGATTATCAAGATAACAGCTAAGGATTGTTCTGAACTATGGAATAAATCAAATGGAGACAGAAAAACTGTTCCTATTCTCAGCCAGAAAACTATTGAGGAAAGATTGAGAAAATTGTACAGTAGAGAAAAAGAACTTAATAAGAACAAACATGTCTCCAAAAAAACTACATTTCGGGAAGAAATGAACGAGTTGTTTGATATATGTAGTTGTTTCTGTCCTGCTGCCTCCTGTCAAGATGTAGGGTACATAATAAAGGAGTGTGACGGATACCACTTGAACCTGTAATTGTGATGTGAAAGTTCCTAAACGTGAGGTACAGTCCTTCTTTGACCAGAGAGGCGATAGGAAGTTGAAAATTGGCTGTGTTGACATGACAATAACGAGGATGTGAGATAGAGTGACGGTAAAAGAGGCACAGGATGCAGCCAGAGCCAGGAAGCAGCTGGAGGAAAGACAGAGAGAACCGGCTGCTGGAGAAGTTTCTGATTCTGACGATAATTCAGATGATGCCAGAGATAGCCCTTCTGTCGATACTGATGGTGACTATGTCTTGACTGGTCTGACTGCAAGCAGCTCACAACAGAACAGAACAAGACTCCCCATACTGGCAGCCACATGTGACTGATAACTGATCACTGATTATGCTGGAGCTGCCATTGCTACCGCCACCTTAATGGACTATGGCATTATCACCAAGGACGACAAAAATAAACTTACTGGACCACAGAAGTTACGAGATGCCAGACACAAATACCGAAAGCAGTGATTCCCATACTAAAGTGGCAAGCAAAGAACTATCATTCGATGATTGACTGGAAGACTGAACTCAAAACTGAGCCTCCTTTCATTGCTTCTTTATCAGATCAACAGGTTCTGAAAATTACTGAGGCTCCACTGGAGGTGCCCAAGTGGCCAAACAACACTCAAGCTGTCGAGAGAGAGATAAAACTGATGACTAAAGCTTGTACTGAAGTGATTGGACAGAAGGCAAGAGATGGATATATCAGGCAAAGAATATTTTCCAGGAAAGTAATGCCAAAGTTCTGCAACAAGAAAGACTTCACTTATAACTTGTAATAGTTTAAAATTCAATAGTTGATGATTGATATAACCCATGTACATTTGATTATACAATCTTCACAACGAAAAATGATATAAACCATGTACACTTGATTATTATCCTGACACCCAATAAATTACAACTAATTGCTTTCAATGGTACATAATTTGACGAAAAGTTGATCGCGATGCTTCAAGGGCATGAAATGGTCTGAAATTTAGCACAGATGTTTTTTGTGACCATACACATAATGCCTGAAAAGTGCAGCTTACATCTCTAAAATTTGTATTTTTTCAATGCTCCCTAATGGGCATCTGGCAAACCTAAGAACAACGTTTCGACATTTAAGTAAGGAGTCATTCACGGCACTGTATACTGTGTACGTCAGACTCATACTGGAGTATGACGCACCAGTATGAAAAACACACTTGGTCAAGCATGTCAAGAAATTAGAGAAAATGCAAAAGTTTGCAACAAGAGTAGTCCCGCAGCTAAGGGGTATGTCCTATGAGGAGAGGTTAAGGGAACTCAACCTGACGACACTGGAGGACAGGAGGGATAGAGGGGACATAATGACGTATACAATACTGAGAGGAATTAACAAAGTGGACAGGGCTCGAATACTTCAGAGATGGGACACAAAAAAAGGGGTTGGAAACTGAAAACCCAGATGACTTGTAGGGATGTTAGGAAATATTTCTTTAGCCACAGAGTTGTCAGGAAGGGGAATAATCTGTAGCGTGAAGTAGTGGAGGCAAGGTCCATACATAGCTTTAAGAAGAGGTATGATAAGGTTCTAGGAGCGGGAAGAGAGTGACGTATTATTGACCAGTGAAGAGGCAGGGATAGGAGCTATGACTTGACCCCTACAACCCCACATAGGTGAGTACACACACACACACAAACACACACACACACACACACACACACACACACACACACACACACACACACACACACACACACACACACACACACACGGAGATTAGTAGAAGAACCAGAAACGAGTATGCACAGGAGGGAGGCCCAGCGACAGTATGAAAACGACATAGCATCGAAAGTCAAATCTGACCCGAAACTGCTGTATAGCCACTTTAGGAGGAAGACAACAGTCAAGGACCAGGTGATAAGGCTGAGGAAAGAAGGTGGAGAACTCACAAGAAACGATCAAGAGGTATGTGAGAAGCTCAACACGAGATTTAAGGAAGTATTTACAGTAGAGACAGGAAGGACTCTGTGGGGACAGACCAGATGGGGACACCAGCAAGGAATACACCAAGTGTTGGACGACATACATACAGATGAGGAGGAGGTGAAGAAACTGCTAAGGGACATCGATACCTCAAAAGCAATGGGACCGGACAACATCTCCCCGTGGGTCCTTAGAGAGGGAGCAGATATGTTGTGCGTGCCACTTACCACAATCTTCAACACATCCCTGGAAATTGGGCAACTACCTGAGGTATGGAAGACGGCAAATGTAGTTCCCATTTTTAAAAAAGGAGACAGAAAAGAGGCACTAAACTATAGACCTGTGTCATTGACGTGTATAGTATGCAAAATTATGGAGAAGATAATCAGGAGGAGAGTGGTGGAGCACCTGGAATGGAACAGGAGTATAAATGCCAACCAGCACGGATTCACGGAAGGCAAATCCTGTGTCACAGACCTTCTGGAGTTTTATGATAAAATAACAGAAGTAAGACACGAGAGAGAGGGATGGGTTGATTGCATCTTCTTGGACTGCAAGAAGGCCTTTGACACAGTTCCTCACAAGAGATTAGTGCAGAAGCTAGAGCATCAGGCGCATATAACAGGAAGGGCACTGCAATGGATCAGAGAATGCCTGACAGGGAGGCAACAACGAGTCATGGTACGTAATGATGTATCACAGTGGGCACCTGTGACGAGCGGGGTCCCACAGGGGTCGGTCCTAGGACCAGTGCTATTTTTGGTATATGTGAACGACATGACGGAAGGGTTAGACTCAGAAGTGTCCCTGTTTGCAGATGATGTGAAGTTAATGAGGAGAATTAAATCTGATGAGGACAAGGCAGGACTTCAAAGAGACCTGGACAGACTGGACACCTGGTCCAGCAAATGGCTTCTCGAATTTAATCCTGCCAAATGCAAAGTCATGAAGATAGGGGAAGGGCACAGAAGACCACAGACAGAGTATAGGCTAGGTGGCCAAAGACTGCAAACCTCACTCAAGGAGAAAGATCTTGGGGTGAGTATAACACCGAGCATGTCTCCGGAAGCACACATCAATCAGATAACTGCTGAAGCATATGGGCGCCTGGCAAACCTGAGAACAGCATTCCGATACCTTAGTAAGGAATCATTCAAGACATTGTACACCGTGTATGTCAGGCCCATACTGGAGTATGCAGCACCTGTTTGGAACCCACACTTGATAAAGCACGTAAAGAAACTAGAGAAAGTACAAAGGTTTGCGACAAGGTTAGTTCCAGAGCTAAGGGGAATGTCCTATGAAGAAAGATTAAGGGAAATCGGCCTGACGACACTGGAGGACAGGAGGGTCAGGGGAGACATGATAACGACATATAAAATACTGCGTGGAATAGACAAGGTGGACAAAGACAGGATGTTCCAGGGAGGGGACACAGAAACAAGAGGCCACAATTGGAAGTTGAAGACACAAATGAGTCAGAGAGATAGTAGGAAGTATTTCTTCAGTCATAGAGTTGTAAGGCAGTGGAATAGCCTAGAAAATGACGTAGTGGAGGCAGGAACCATACACAGTTTTAAGACGAGGTTTGATAAAGCTCATGGAGCGGGGAGAGAGAGGGCCTAGTAGCAACCGGTGAAGAGGCGGGGCCAGGAGCTAGGACTCGACCCCTGCAACCACAAATAGGTGAGTACAAATAGGTGAGTACACACACACACACACACACAGGGGCTATGACTCAACCCCCCCAAGCCCATATAGGTGAGTACACACACACAATCACACAATGCACCCAATCAGTCATAAACATCAAAATAACACACCATACAATTACGAGCTCGTCATTATCGTCAAAATACCATTCAGAGGTAAACAGTGCCATTTGCGGCCCTGGGGCCAGTTGCATGTTTCATATATGAGGCACCATTACGTCAGTCCTGGCACCCATCTATCACCTGCGCTGGTGACGGCTGCCTGGTGATGCTGGGATGTGTTGTGGTGATGGGTGATGACTGCTGGTGATGCTGGGGATGGTGATGGTTGTGGTGATGGGTGATGACAGCTGGTGATGCCAATGAGAGTAATAGTTGTGGTAGTGGGTGATGACATCTCGTGATGCTAATGATGGTGAAGAGTGATGACACATAGTAATGCTGATGATGATGGTGATGGTTGTGGTGAGTGATGACACATAGTGATGCTGATGATGGTGATGGTTAATGACGGCTTGGGAAACTGATGACGGAGATGATGATTGTAGTGATGAGCCATGACAGGCAGTGATGATGATAATGGTGAAAGTTGTGGTGATGGGTGATGTCATTTGGTTATGATGCTGATAGAAGACGGTAATGATGGTTGTGATGATGGGTGCTACGAATGTTACATTGTTGTTGTTGTTGTTGTTGTTATTGTTATTATTATTATTATTATTATTATTATTATTATTATTATTATTATTATTATTATTATTATTATTATTATTACTAGTAGTAGTAGTAGTATAATTTATTAACACGCCAGCCTTCTCCCGCCGAGTTAGGGTGCCGCAAAAGACGAGGAAAAACTTTCACCATCACTCATTCAATCATCGTCTTGTCAGTGGCGTGCTGACATCGCAGCTCAGATAATTCCCCAAATCATAACATCCCTACCCCCTTTTTTAGAGTGCCGGCACTATACTTCAAACCTCCAGGACTCAAGTACGACAAACCAGTTTTTCTGAATCTCTTCACAAATGTTACCTTGTTCACACTCCACAGAGCACGTTAAGTCATGAAAAATACTAGTCTCCACTCGATCTAAAATGCTCGCACAAGCCTGTTAGAGATTCAAGTCCCTGGCACTCTAAACCTCATTTACCTTCTTCTTCCAACTCATCAGGGACGACCTCTACCTCTCAGTTTCTCTATCCCAACTTTATATACCCTTTTAGCCATCCTATTTTTCTCCATCCTCTCCATATGCCCAAACCACCTCAACAACCCCTCTTCAACCTTCTAAGTTATAATTTTGGTAACCTCACACCTTCTGATCTCCATCATTCAAATTCTCTACATAATATTCACACTACACATCGCCCTCAAACACAACATATCGACTGACTCCAGCCTCCTCCTCGATAATACGCTTAATAAACCCCATGCTTCACACCCATATTAACAGTGTTGAAATCACTGTACTCTGGTACATTCCCCTTTAATGCCTCCATGCGCAACGCTCTTTGTCTCTCACAGATACATCAATGCACTTCCAACCTTTTTCCCTGTCTTATCTATTCCGTGAGTCACCTTGCCTTCTATAGACTCGTCTACCAATTAGTTCACACCCAGTTATTATAATCACATTAATTTCCTCCATACTCTTTCCAGTCTGATAGCCAGTCAATCATTGTCTGGAATTTTTGTTACTCTTATTACGTTTCTCTTTCCTATGTTTATTTTCTAATTCCCTTCTTTTACACACTCCAAAATTCCTCTACCATTCATTACAACTCCCTAATCCTCCCAAAATAACAATGTCATCAGGGTCATTCAGCACCTGGTAAAGGGAAAAAAGTCGAGTTTAACCAACAGAGGAAGGGTAGCTCAAATTCCTTGTATCGAGAGATTATACTTACATCAGGGAAGTCCCTTTGAAGAGTGCCATCGTTGTAGCTCCAAAATTATTAAGACTTGAATGACATCATTGACGGTTTGAGGATTTTATTAACTTCTCATAACCATGATACTTTTTGTACGACACAAATTCAGTAAATATGTACAAATGTGATCTTTCTGTCTCTCCCAGCCATGATTTTCCTGCTGTTACTTCCAGCCATGACTTTCCTGCTGTGACTCCCAGTATTGTTCTTCTTACTGTCACTCACAGCCATGACCTTCCTGTTGTTACTCACAGCCATGACCTTCCTGCTGTCACTTCCAGCCATGACCTTCCTGTTGTTACTCACAGCCATGACCTTCCTGCTGTCACTCTCAGCCATGATCTTCCTGCTGTCACTTCCAGCCATGATCTTCCTGTTGTCACACACAGCCATGACCTTCCTATTGTCACAGACAGCCATTACCTTCCTGTTGTCACTCACAGCCATGACCTTCATGCTATCACTCACAGCCATGACCTTCATGCTATCACTCACAGCCATGACCTTCTTGTTGTCACTCACAGCCATAACCTTCATGCTATCACTCACAGCCATGACCTTCCTGCTGTTCCTCTCATCCATTACTTCAAGCTGTTCCTCCAACTCATGACTTTCAAGCTGTTGTTTCCAGCCATAACCTTCCGGTTGTTCCTCTCACCTATGACCTTGCTGCTCCTCCCACCCATGACCTTCCTGCTGCTCCTCCCACCCATGACCTTCCTGCTGCTCCTCCCACTCATGATCTGTCAGTATAGAAGCACTTGTTGCATACCCGACATTATTTATATACGATGTTTCACTTTGGGTAGAGCTTAATCAAACCATTACTTTTTCAAGCTCTATGCAGAGCAAAACTTTGTTTATAATTAATGTCTGCTTAACACCAGATGTCTTTCTACCTTATCTGTCTGCACTCTGACGTTATTACTGACGTCCCAGTCTCCGTTTAACCCATGATCTTCCAGCCTCCCGTCAACTCATGATTTTCCAGCTTCCCGTCAACCCATGATCTTACAGCCTTCCTTCAACCCATGATCTTCCAGTCTCCTTTCAACTCATGATCCTCCAGCATCCCTTTCATCAATCAACTCTTTGTTGGACATTCGCTGCAACACACTCCCAAAAATGTCACCAGAATCCTTCTGCTCCATATATTAGACATTCTTTGATCCTGCTGTTCCATCAATAACTTACTCCTTGATCCTCTTGATCCAGCTTATAACTTGCGCCTTGATCCTACTTCTCCATCTGATAACTTACTTTTTTGATCCTCCTTCTCCATTTGATAACCTACTCCTTAATCCTCCAGCACTATCTGATAACTAACTTCTTAATCCTCTCTGCTTCATCTGATAACTTACAGCTTGATCCTCCGGACCGTAAACTTTCACATTTGCGAGAGAGTTTGTTAATACTTCAACGTGGATTTGCAAAGCTCTGAGCCTAACATACAAGTAAACATTTTCAAAAGGTTATAGATCGGGTTGAATACAACAACACACAGAGAAAAACACATTCTATAACTTTTATGTTCCTATGCATTTACTTGTTTATTTACAAACGTATCTTTAATGCCTTGAAGTTCTCAAGATGGTCGTGTGTGAAAGTCTTGAAGATAGATTCAAGTAAATGTCTTGAATGTAGTGCTGGGTCAAAATAGTGAAGATAGCTTCATGTCAAAGCGTTTAAAATAGTCTTAGATCAACGTTTTGAATATGGCCTCTGGTCAGTCTTGGAGATGACGTTGGATCAAAGTTCTAATGATTGTGTCTGATCACAGCGAATACTGTGAGAAGTTAGCATGGTTCTGGACGACCATCCTGCCCCTGTACGACGATTAACTGGTACTTTAAGCATTGGTTCACAGTAACCTGTAGCTTTAAAAAGGATAACTTGTAGTTTAGTGATAGAGTGCTTGACTCACGGCTTTACAAAGACCTTGGAGTAAGCATAGTGCCAGCCATAGCTTCGGAGGCTCCACCAGCCAGTATTACTGGTTAACATTCTGAACGAAGAGCAGTGTGAAACCTTGGTAAATGTTCAGACAATTTGGGCTTTCTACTGCTACAAGTACTGAAGAAAGATCATGCAGATCAAACCACGTTTGTCTCTGATTGAAGATTTATCAAGTCATCTGACAAATCTTGTTAAAACTGTACCCAAAGTCATCTACAGCCCATAATGGGTTTTCAAATAATTTCGCTTCTTGTTTTGTCCATGGAAAAAGCTTTCCAGTGACATAAATATGCAAATGTAATTTGTCCCGCATCTTTATAAGAAGTTTGACTCTATTATTTGTAACATTTTAAAACTGCCTCTACTGTTCCACAAGGGAAAATAAGTTTCACAGAGAAGGGACCAGAAGGAGAGAACACAGAGGGCAAAGTAATACATAGACAGGAAGGTTGTGCAACAACGTATTGCAGCGTTACAATTTATGGTGACTAAATATACAAGCCAGCTAAACACAACCAGCACAGCACCATTATTATGGGTTTAAATAGTTAAAAATATAAATATACAACAAAAATAAAACTTCACGTGTATGTATTTACCGATACAAAGAAAAAATTGATCTAGATATACAAATAAACAGACAAACACATGCACATAGACACTTGCTGAAACAAGTGTTCTCTCTCTCTCTCTCTCTCTCTCTCTCTCTCTCTCTCTCTCTCTCTCTCTCTCTCTCTCTCTCTCTCTCTCTCTCTCTCTCTCTCTCTCTCACACACACGCACACACACACACATAAATAAATATTCATATATATTAAAAGTCACATGGCCAGGACATCTAGGTTGTAGGACCTTCTCTTTGCCTTCTCAAAAAACAAAGACATGTTCCGGCCTTGTGACTTATAATACACAAGGATATTTATTCAAAGTGTTAGTAAATATATATTTAACAGGACAAGCAGCTGTATATAAAACATTCTGTTATCAATGGAGAACGTTTTCCCTATAATTAACCCTCTTTTAATACTAAGTGTATATAATTATTTATGAAACGCAAAAGACAACGCAAAAATATTAGTATTTCTTTTATGACTTTCTTGTACTAGTTTAGTAAGAGTTTTGAGAGAAAAAAAATTTAATGACAAATTATTTTTTAAATAAAATACTTGATTTTTTAAATTCTATATAAAAAAAATTTTCCCATGTCATATAAGATATTTGTATTAATAGTGTGTGAAGAAAATTACAGTATCAAAAAAAAAATCTGCGTTAATTCCATCAAATCTTATGAACCATCAGAGAAATTGCTTCCAGTAACACTAGTGTGAGTGTGTGAAACGCTGCCAAATATCTTGGAGAAACAACGTGCTGGATCTCACCCAGTAACTACTCCAAGAGTCGTTGTGAGCCGCCGTTGCTAAATGGACGGAGCCCAGAGATATTTACCAAGGGAGGAAATTAGGTCGGAGGGACGTTCTCAGCTTCCGGTTGACGGGGTGCGGTGTTTTGCTCCTCCTTGCGCTCCAGACATTGCTGAGGAAAATGGTAATAGCCAACACAGTCAAGGCATTAGAGCAAGTTCTTCTCAAGTCTATGTATTTACATTGCATTACCGACCAGGGTACAAACGAGTCGTGGACTGCTTGCCTTCAGTGTTTCCTCCAAAACGAATCTGCATTATTGTTGTATACAGGACTTGATTTTTTTTTTTTGCTATTTTTAACACGCTAAAGTATATCTATCTAGCTATCTATCTACCTATTTTTCTATCTGTCTACATAAATGCAGAACAAGCCACATAGGGATGGAAATCTGTAGCTAAAGATTCCCATCCCCATGTGGCTCGTATTGCATTATTAAGATCGCATATTTGTGATTGTGTTTCATCTACGTAAATATTTATTTATTCATTTATTTATTCATGTGGGACTATACAATTGCATCTGTTAGACCTAAAGCTTAAATTCTGTTTTGAATTAGTCAAAGAGCGTGGTGTCACAGAGCATGGGAGAGCAGATAGGAGTCTCGGAGGCTCGTGGTTTCCTGTATGCTAACTCCAGGTTACCTGTAGTCGCTTCCGAAGGTCACCGCTCCCGTACTTTGGTAAATGGTACCTCTGGTCAAAAGGTACCACAAATCTGATCAAATCACAGGTCAACAAAGAATTTTAATCTATAGATTTCTTGATGATGATTCAGAAACTGTTTTCAGTTTCTCTCTAGCACTATAGATTTCTAGATAAGACCGATCATAGTGCTGTAGCCTTTAATGGGTAAAGGCTGCAGCCTTTAATAAGGGAATATTTCATTTTCTCGTTCAGTTTGTAATGACCATAAAAGCTGATTATCTAACGAAAATGTGTAGAAACCTACTTCGTTCGAAGACTTTATACCAAAGTTAATCATTTAGTTTTGTGGAGTATGCCCTCAGACTTGATTATTTCTCTGATTCTTCCAAAAACTACACTTTTTTTTGGGGGGGGGAGGGGGAAAATATTATTTCGGTGATCAGGATGCAGTTCTCTTAAAATACACTTGATAATTTTCTTTGAACTCTTTAATGGTTGCCAGAGGCCTAAAATTCTCATCAGTACGGGTTGGCCGTCGAGTGAATGAGGCTTAAAGCAGCCGATTTTTGCCATTTTGTGGCATTTTTAGGGCACTTTGAGTGCTCAAAAAGAAACAGATCTACGCTGTTTTCCGAGCGTATGGTTTGTACTAATTGTGAGAAAAGAACGGAAAAGCCTCATTTCTGTCAATTA
Source organism: Cherax quadricarinatus (assembly GCF_038502225.1). Taxonomy (NCBI): domain Eukaryota; kingdom Metazoa; phylum Arthropoda; class Malacostraca; order Decapoda; family Parastacidae; genus Cherax; species Cherax quadricarinatus. The sequence goes on from NC_091307.1 coordinate 1,592,984, forward strand.
AGTAGTCCTAAATTCGGTCAATAGGCCCATTTCACCACTAAATTATGCCACATTGTTGCCTATTTTGTCGACATTTTTCGTGTCTAAATGTAACAAAACCTCATTTATTTATCGATAAATTCTTCTGTGTTATCCGTCGGTGGAAACAAAGCTTGAGTCAGGTACTCGTGTACAGCTCTTACATCGCACCACAATCTATCATTTATCTTATTTCCCAGTACAAATTCAAATATTATACTAGAACATCTTTCCCTCTCTCCATTAATAACATCCCAGAGTCCCTCCTATGACAGAGTAATTCTCTCTTATGAATTCTTCAACGT
>NC_091307.1:1598306-1665806 GCF_038502225.1 Cherax quadricarinatus
TGGTAGATTATTTTTGCTCTTTCCCAGTCATCATCGTAAGTTTTCTCTTGTATATATTAAAATAAAGCAGCGTTAGCATGAACATATTTTGCAGACTTTCTGCTAAGTTATACTAGTGTTGAGAGCTCTACCTGTCTGCTTACATAAATGGCGATCTCTGTTGGGTATTTTATTAGTCTTTTTGTTTGCACAACTGTTTACTTTATGACTGTTTTATTAAGATAGGTATATTCGATATGGGCCTTTAACTACAGATATTTAATGTTAGTCTTCTTTTTGGACAGGATTTAAACCTCTTTTTTAAAATGTTTAATAATAAAAATAATGTATTTACTCTCTTGTACCTCCTTGAGCAAATATGTAATCCACGCATGGAAAAAAAAACCTGATGTGTTAGGTTTAAGGACGCAAGTGCAACTAATTCGGCATTTTATTGTGGCAACATTTTGCTCTCCAAGAGCTTTGTGAAGCCGTTAAGCTCCTGGAGAGCGAAACGTTGCCATAATAAAATGTCACATTAGTTGCACTTGTGTCCTTTTACGTAACATATTGTCGGTAATTCTACCAATATTATTACAAGAAATCTGATATTACATTTTTTTTTTAAATTGTGTAGCATAGTTCCTACAATACTGAAGATTATTACCTACATGAGTTGGCTTCCCTCATATATTAAATTTCAGAGATGCTTCAGGCACTCCGAGGACTAAGGATGCACAAGGAGGGCAATGAATCGTTTTCTTCTTCTCAGTCTACTTTGAACGTGATGATCTGTGCCAAATCATTGCGTTTATTGCAGAAATCATCAAAATTTCCCCAACTCTAACAATACGTTCTACGGTTCTTAACCACAACATATCATTACTGATATCTTTGAATCTTTATGGAAATAGTTTTTTACTTATTTCTTTCATGCAGTGAAGTTCTTGGTCATAATTGTAAGTGACCAGAAATTGAGCAAAAAACCACCGCATTCTTTGTTTTTCGTGAGTCATAGCATATTTCTTAGACCAAATCATTCTTTGTCAGCATTTAGTACCAGATTTTAAAGGTTTTCTTTATTTTCTTTGATAGAGAATTTAGTCCATACACAATTCCTAAATAATCTCCTAAGTTCCTGATCTTACTTAATTTTGTAGTTTGGCGCAAATAATTCGCCTGACTAAAAGCAAAACTATTAATATAAGAAAGAAAGAAGTATTGTTAGACCTTGTAATTTGTTTTATCTCTATCAGCTTTCTTACAATATAAAAATCGTGTTCTAAATCAACAGAGCAAGTTTTTATTCTATTCGCATTTTTTTTTTTTAATTCTGAAGAGCTCTCATCAAAACTGAAAAATGAAGCTGTGAAACTGGGGAAACATTTTACATATGAGGAATACACAAATAATCCGCACGTATGAGAGAGAAGCTTATGACGATGTTTCGGTCACACTTAGACTATTTTCTTGTAAATGGTCCAAATCGGACCGAAACGTCGGCATAAGCTTCTATCCTACCTGGAGTCTACCTGGAGGGCATTCCGGGGAACAACGTCCCCGCGGCCCGGTCCATGACCAGGCCTCCTGGAGGATCAGGGCCTGATCAACGAGGCTGTTACTGCTGGCCGCACGTAGTCCAACGTACGAACCACAGCCCGGCTGCTCCGGCGCTGACTTTAGGTATCTGGCCAGCTCTCTCTTGAAGACAACCAGGGGTCTATTGGTAATTCCCCTTATGACTGGTGGGAGGCTGTTGAACAGTCTTGGGCCCCGGACACTTATTGTGTTTTCTCTTAGTGTACCAATGATGCCCCTACTTTTCACTGGGGTTATGTTGCATAGCCTGACAAGTCTTTTGCTTTCGTAGGGAGTGATTTCTGTGTGCAGATTAGGGATCAGTCCCTCTAGGATCTTCCAGGTGTAGATTATCATGCATCTCTCTCCTGCGCTCCAGTGAGTACAAGTCAAGTGCAGCAAAGGTTCTCTGTACACACTCTAAATCTGCAATTTTACATGCCTTGAATGGAGATATTACTGTACAGCAGTATTCCAGCCTAGATAGGACAAGGACCATCATTGGCTTGGCACCTCTTGTCTTGAATTTTCTCATTATCCATCCTATCAGTTTCCCTGCAGATGTGATAGTGGCATTGTTGTGATCCTTGAAGGTGAGATCTTCAGACATTACCACTCCCAGGTCCTTCACATTACTTTTCCACTCTATTGTGTGATTAGAGTTTGTAGCATACTCATAAGAACATAAGAAAGGAGGAACACTGCAGCAGGCCTGTTGGCCCATACTAAGCAGGTCCTTTATAATCCAACCAACTAAAAAAATATTTTGCCCAACCCAATTTTCAATGCTACCTGGTTACCTGGAGGTTACCTGGAGGTTATTCCGGGGATCAACGCCCCCGCGGCCCGGTCCATGACCAGGCCTCCCGATGGATCAGGGCCTGATCAACCAGGCTGTTACTGCTGGCCGCACGCAGTCCAACGTACGAGCCACAGCCCGGATGATCCGGCACTGACTTTAGGTATCTGTCCAGCTCTCTCTTGAAGGCAGCCAGGGGTTTATTGGCAATTCCCCTAATGCTTGATGGGAGGCTGATGAACAGTTTTGGGCCCCGGACACTTATGGTGTTTTCCCTTAGTGTACCAATGGCGCTCGTACTTTTTATTTGGGGCATTTTGCATCGCCTGCCCAGTCTTTTACTTTCGTAGGGAGTGATTTCTGTGTGCAGATTTGGGACCATTCCTTCCAAGATTTTCCAAGTGTAGATTATGATATCTCTCTCACTCCTGCGTTCCAACGAGTACAAGTCAAGTGCTTCCAAGCGTTCCCAGTAGTTAAGGTGCTTGACAGAACTTATACGTGCAGTAAAGGATCTCTGTACGCTATCTAGATCTGCGATTTCACCTGCTTTGAATGGAGATGTTAATGTACAGCAGTATTCCATCCTAGAGAGAACAAGTGATTTGAAAAGGATCATCATTGGCTTGGCATCTCTCGTTTTGAAAGTTCTCATTATCCATCCTATCATTTTCTTTGCACGTGCGATCGTGGCACTGTTGTGATCCTTGAAAGTGAGATCCTCAGACATTACTACTCCCAGGTCCCTTACATTATTTTTCCGCTCTATTGTATGGCCGGAGTCAGCAGTATACTCTGTTCTAGTTATTATCTCCTCCAGTTTTCCATAACGGAGTGGTTGGAATTTGTCCTCATTGAACATCATATTGTTTACCGTTGCCCACTGGAAAACTTTGTTTATATCTTCTTGGAGGTTAACCGCGTCCTCAGCAGATGACAGCCTCATGCAGATCCTAGTATCATCCGCAAAGGATGATACGGTGCTGTGGTGTATATCTCTGTCTATGTCTGATATGAGGATAAGGAATAAGATGGGGGCGAGTACCGTGCTTTGTGGAACAGAGCTCTTCACTATGGCAGCCTCCGATTTAACTCTGTTGACCACTACTCTTTGTGTTCGATTTGTAAGGAAGTTGAAGATCCATCTCCCCACTTTCCCAGTTATTCCTTTAGCACGTATTTTATGGGCTATTACGCCATGATCGCATTTGTCAGATGCTTTTGCAAAGTCTGTGTATATTACGTTTCGCCACTGGATGGCGAAACGTCTACAATAAAGATACCCAGATGTTGCACATGTGTCTTACTCTCATCTTGTCGGTATTATATACCATTCGTACACAACTTGTCAGACACTGCAACATCATGGAATCTTAATTCTGAGGACATGTACATAACCTTCACGACTACGACAACTACTACTACAACTAACCCATCTCTTTGGGAAGGACCTACTTCCACTGGGGAATCCTGCCTACCAGTGAATTTGCCCTCGTCTGCTTCACCTGACGTTACTATATAAGCGCCAGGATTCTTTCTTCTGCTTCAGAATCTCCACGACTATGGTGCTGTTCGCACCTACTCCTAGGTTGAGGGACTGATTACCTCATCTTCTGTACATAGTTCTACTGTCTTCAAGTTATGTCCTGGAATTTGTATTGATAAAGCCACTGGATGGCGAAACGTCTAAAATAAAGATACCCAGATGTTGCACATGTGTCTTACTCTCATCTTGTCGGTATTATATACCATTCGTACACAACTTGTCAGACACTGCAACATCATGGAATCTTAATTCTGAGGACATGTACATAACCTTCACGACTACGACAACTACTACTACAACTAACCCATCTCTTTGGGAAGGACCTACTTCCACTGGGGAATCCTGCCTACCAGTGAATTTGCCCTCGTCTGCTTCACCTGACGTTACTATATAAGCGCCAGGATTCTTTCTTCTGCTTCAGAATCTCCACGACTATGGTGCTGTTCGCACCTACTCCTAGGTTGAGGGACTGATTACCTCATCTTCTGTACATAGTTCTACTGTCTTCAAGTTATGTCCTGGAATTTGTATTGATAAAGCCACTGGATGGCGAAACGTCTACAATAAAGATACCCAGATGTTGCACATGTGTCTTACTCTCATCAAGCGACAGTGTTGAGACTTAAGTACTGTCGGAAGGAGAGGTGCAGAGTAGTAGTAGTGAGAATGTAGTCACTGAGAGGTCATGTCCATCTCAGATCAAACAATTCTCACTTGAAAAAGTTGTCCAAGGTGTTTTCTCTTCTGTACCAAGATGCTTGATCTTCAGTTACTTTCTGTACTCGACTGAAGAAGCCTACTGTGTAGGCGAAACGTTTCGGAATAAAGTTGCCTAAATGTTGCCTATGTGTCTTACCTACCAACCTGTCGGTATTGTATACCATTCGATAACCACCATGTATAAAGCTGTAATATAACCGCGGAACTTCTGATGCTTACACTTCTTGATAAAAATCCCAGTAATCTGTTTGCCTTATTACGTACGCTTAGGCATTATTTTTAGTTATTATTTCCACCAGTTTTCCATAACGAAGTAGTTGGAATTTGTCTTCATTGAATATCATATTGTTCTGCGTTGCCCATTGGAAAACTTGGTTTATATTGGAGATATGTACGGGTTATTTGTGTGTTGTTCCAGTCACGGTTTTGTGCCCTTGTGCTCAAGTGCCCTTTTGAGGGGACTTGAACCAGAGTTCGTCACTGCCAAGCTGGCGGGGGATTCGTCTGTAAAAACTTGCATTTGTGGTCACAGTGGTGCCTATGCTAACCTTCCTATGGTGTATAAATATACCTGCTTGGATAAATCTTATTATAGCCAGCTGGCCCAGTGGCTAACGCGTCGGTCTGGAGTTTCATGACTTTCTAACCGCGGGTTTAGGCCCCGCCAGTGGTATGGTTATTTTCTTTTGTTCTGCATATTTGGGATATTTATCATATCATCTGCGAGAAAGGATTCTTCACATAAATATTTGCTGCCTACCTTCCTCACATTAACCCGCAGGTGAACCTCCCTCGAGTGTTCTGATGCTGGTGTTGTCCTCCAGACTATCGAGTCCATAGAGCGTCCTCTAGCTGATGGATGAGATAAGTCGCGGCGTCTCAACTCCACGAGGGTCTTGGAGGAGGAATAAGGACTTGAGCTGCGGGGCCAACAATTCGGGTATTGACTCCTTCAGTCACTGAAAACGCTTGAAAACTGTGGACACTGCACTTGAATGACAATAGAAAAGATCTTAAATTATAATACAAAAGACAAAAAGCTTCTTGCATATATTCTTGCTATATATATATATATATATATATATATATATATATATATATATATATATATATATATATATATATATATATATATATATATATATATATATATATATATATATATATATATATATATATATGCAAAACAACCACTCTGAAAGAATAGTGAAATTCCAAGCGCTTTCGTGACTACTCACATTATCAAGGAACTATTTTGAAATCACCTGTTTACTGTGATCTTATTGCATATACATACATATATATATATATATATATATATATATATATATATATATATATATATATATATATATATATATATTTATATATATATATATATATATATATATATATATATATATATATATATATATATATATAAGCAATAAGATCACAGTAAACAGGTGATTTCGGAATATGCAAAACAACCACTCTGAAAAACTAGAGAAATTCCAAGCGCTTTCGTGACTACTCACATTATCAAGGAACTACTCATTCCTTGATAATGTGAGTAGTCACGAAAGCGCTTGGAATTTCTCTATTTTTTCAGAGTGGTTGTTTTGCATATATATATATATATATATATATATATATATATATATATATATATATATATATATATATATATATATATATATATATATATCATGCGGATGAATTAGGGAGGTGACATCAACACTCACATACAGGCCAAGAACAAGACAATGGGAACAATACAATCAAGGTATCAGGCTCTAGTCTACGTCTCCATCTGGAGATGTGTGTGACGCACATTTCCTGTCACAGTCTCCCACTTATCTTTCTCCTCATATCATGATCATCTCATGTAATCATACTTTTAAATTTAATATTACTGCTATGATTCTGCAGAATTTTTAAATCTGTACGATCTCAGTTCGGCTACCAAGAATAATACTTCATAAATTGGACTGCGCAAATTGAAGTTTAGTAATGCACTTAATGTAACAGTCTACGTGTCAAGGAATGTTGCTAAGCGGAGTAAGCAACTTCATGGCCAGCAGGCACACACACACACTACCACCCATAACACACCTTAGTTACGCACCCGAAACTGATTCTTCTTCTGAAACAGCTGAATAATGTTCTCTCTCTCTCTCTCTCTCTCTCTCTCTCTCTCTCTCTCTCTCTCTCTCTCTCTCTCTCTCTCTCTCTCTCTCTCTCTCTCTCTCTCTCTCTCTCTCTCTCTCTCTCTCTCTCTCTCTCTCTCTCTCTCTCTCTCTCTCTCTCTCTCTCTCTCTCTCTCTCTCTCTCTCTCTCTCTCTCTCTCTCTCCCTCTCTCTCTCTCTCTCTCAGACATATTATGTATAAAGACAAATTATTGGTGTTATATTCTTGTCTTCAACCTGACGTGTTATCTAACCCTTCTTGCGTCGAAGCTTGAGATAAAAAAACATATTTACATTTCCTGAGAAGTTGGAGGAGAGCCACGAGTCTTAAGTAGAACGCACAATTAGAAGAATATTTTCTTGAGGAAGGAAGAGGGGGCAGCTCGTTTAACTTCCGGACGATTATCGTCAAGAAAGAAATCGACATCAAAGGTTGAATAGTAATTCGCTCCTTGCCGGGGACGAAAATGTAAAGGAGACTTTAGCCAAACTTAGATCTTCCCAACTCCTCTCTTGTCAGTGGAGAAGCGAGTCATATACACTTACCAGTCCTCGTAATAAAAGACAGCATTTCACTGTTGCCAAGGCAACCAAATGGGTAACTGATTATGGTACCTTATATTTAACAGTGAAAAATCCCACCTAGTTGGAGATAAATGGTATAAAATACCGATGGAAAAATAAACACAAAAGCAGTATAATGAGATGTTTTATTGACTACTTTTCGCCCTTACAGTGGGCTTTATGAAGTCACTAAGAGATCTGTTTGTGACTTGATACGTTTCGCCCACTGCGTGGGCCAAACGTAGTCAATAAAGGATCGCGTTATACGGTATTTGTGTTTATGTTTCCATCTCACGTTGTTTTTCTACTGTGGTTGTGAGGGCGCATACACCACCCGACTGAGAGAAAGAAACCGGAAAAGGTAGATAGTACATAGATGAACAGTCGAGCAGTGGAAATAATGAAGGTTAAGCACAAATGCAAATAATGTTATAAGCAAGACAGATATGCAAATAAAACAAATCTATAGAAAGAGAGAAAAATGACCCTAAAGGAAAATTACAAAAATGGAAATATCAAGAAGTAATTGTCAAAAAAAAAAAATCATGGAAATAAGCGATGAGGCTGGGAAAGTAAGAAATATAAACTTATGAAATGTGGAGCGACGTAAAATCATATGATCAAATGTTATGTTGCGCCCGAGTTAGTGTCGTTATCTTGCTCATGAGTTTCCATTGTTATCAAGCACATAAGTTACCATTATTACCTTGCACATGAGTTACTTTTGTTGCCAAACAGAGGAAATGCCAATGTTATGTTGCACATGAATTGACATTTTTAATATGCACATGAGTTATCATTGTTATTTTGCAGCATTTATTCTGCTCGTCTTAAAAAATTCACTGGTTCCTGACTAACAACACTGCTGCTCCACTTCCCCCCTTTTTTTTTCTCTCATTAGTTGATAATCTTGTGAGAAGACTAAATCTGTTATCACCTCTGTGTGCTTAGTCTCCGTTATTGCTACAATGTACGGAGAGGTCACTGGAAATTCCCTAGAAACTCAGGATAATAATAGCACGTATTAAAACCACAGGAGAAGAAGTAGGTTATATATGTTTTTTTGTTCATTGCTGCTGATGCGTGCTTGCCTTATCTTCTACTGTCTCCACTTTCAACATCTTCAAGGCTGAGGGACTGACTACGTCATCTTCTACTGCAAGGTGGTCCAACCACAGGTCAGTGGGTCACAAGCGGCCCGTGGGTTGATTTTTTGTGGCCCATGAGCACTCATATCAATATATTCATTTATTGATTTTTCTTCTATAACATAAACACTAAAGTATCTGCGATCCCTTACCTATGACCACATCTACGACCACACCTGACTATGACCACACCTCTCCATGATCCACTCCTTGGAGCTCATCTGAGGGGATACAGATGGACTTCTGGACACACGGAACTAGGGATGCACCAAAATACCTAGGTTGCTGGAATGACAGCGTTAGAGTAGATTGAGAATCCCACGCCGTGACCATGATTAATACCGAAATGCTCTGCATACAAAGGGGCTTTTGGCATGTACATCCAAATATTATATTTCTTTGTACAACCATGTATCATGTCAAAATAAACTTATTATTATTATCATTATTATTATAATATGGATGTGTCCTGTATGCGTCGTGCCCCATGGGATGGGATGCGTCAGTCCGACTTTGGGCTATAGTTGTCACATCACGTCGCTAACACTGCCCTTCACAGTGAACAGAAGCAAGAAAAGGAAGTTTCGTGGGGTTAACAGAATGTTTAATATGAAATGGGAGGAAGAATTTCTTTTCATAGAAAATAATAAACAAAAAAATATTTCAGTTCTTTGTGAAGTATAAAACTGCAGTTAACATGTAATAAAATATTGTCAAGCACAAAATAAAGCTGTTAACATTGTCTTGTGCGTCAACAGACAGTTTCTGTAATGAAAGAGTATAGCATCAGGCGGCATTATGAGACATTAAACATTACACAGTGTGCCCAGAATGTGGGAAAATCCCAGAGATATTTTCATGAACCTAAAGAGCGAATATCATAAAAAGAAGGTGGTAAGTAACTCTGGGGAAAGCTCAAACAGCGAGTCTTACAGTATCATGTGAAGTATTATGCAGGATACTGCATTATTGTAAAATATAATATAATAATGTTTACAGTGTGGCGAATAAACGCTTCATAAAATAGTGTCAATGGACGCGGATTGAACGGCAAACAGACGTGGTTTTAGACATGGCAAGTTTGTGTGTACAAGCGAAAGAGAGAGGTATGTAAGGAGTGACAAGGGAACAGTTGTGGGTGTGGTGTTGTAGAGGTGTCATGGAGTTAGGCTGAGTTGTTTAAGTTGTGGTGGTTTAGTGTAGTTTAAGCCATAGGATATTTTATGTACACTTATGGCCCTGATATGACTCACGAAATCGTAATGACACGATTGCAAACAAACCATACCCTGGCCGGGATTGAACCCGCGACGGTCTGGAGTTTTGAGACTCTCTGACCGCGGGTTCAATCCCGGCCGGGGTATGGTTTATGGCCCTGATATTTATGTGGGGCCTATTTAAGATTTGGAGAGTACAGAAATAACAGTGTTTTTTTGCCTGAACGCTAAAGGCCGGAAGGATGGGATCATGGAGACCCACTATTTTCATGTGGCATAACTTTAAATAACTAGTAGAGGTGAACTAGTGAGTTTTTTGGGAAATGTGGTGAAGGCAAGTTTTGTTTTGTATATACGTATGTTAAACCATACCCCGGCCGGGATTGAACCCGCGGTCATAGAGTCTCAAAACTCCAGCCCGTCGCGTTAGCCACTAGACCAGCTAGCCACAATAAGATTCATCCAACTAGGTATATTTCTACACCATAGGAAGGTTAGCTGGTCTAGTGGCTAACGCGACGGGCTGGAGTTTTGAGACTCTCTGACCGCGGGTTCAATCCCGGCCGGGGTATGGTTTGTTTGCAATCGTGTCATTACGATTTCGTGAGTCATATACGTATGTTGTTACGGATTCCATATTTATATAAAGGTGAGTTCATCCTTCCTTTTTGATAATCAGCTGTTTAGCGCTTTTGGTGAATATACTTTTCTGGCCTAGGGAGGTGCCTTTTTTTTAGTATTTTACATGTCCCTAGACAAGGCTTTAACCCGTAGGCGCCGGTAGAAATTCATAACATGAGAGACAAGAAAACCATACCCCCGGCCGGGATTGAACCCGCGGGTTCAATCCCGGCCGGGGGTATGGTTTATTTGCAATCGTGTCATTACGTGTCATGAGAGACAAGCCCAGTAGAATTATCAAATTTAACGATAATCTTTAAAATCAATACTTAAAGGAAGGATTTACTATAAAATATTAACAGTGAGAATAATTCACATTTCTCAGGTGAAATTAATGAACAATTATTTTATGCCTGATTTTGTATTTGCTAATTTGAGTATTTTTTAGGGAGTTATTTAAAGACAGTGATTCTCTGTGAATATAACAATAATTTTTTGTAGCGCTGTTTTGTGCATTGGTTTATTGTGGTTTATTATTTTTACATAATTAGTTTCTGTTGTAATATTAAGCAGGTATCTTTTACTACTAATTTTCAAAATATCTGTAAGCAGTAGAGATTCTAGTGTTGACAAGAGTCATGGAGAAAACCCTGGATCAAATGCCACTGGTAACGAGAGTAATGAAGGAGAGATTTTAAGGTTGAAATTAGTCCTAGTTAAGGAAGAAAAAGATCTGAGGAAGAAATGGAGTTAGAAATCCTTAGGGCTGAAGAAAGAGAGACAGACAATTTGCTTATCAGAAGTGAACAGGTAAAGGTGTAGAGAAGTGTTTGATTTGGATAATGACATACAGTTTATTCGCAGATTTTTAGAGAAAGACCCAGACATTTTTTTTTTTTTTGAGAAAACTGCTGGGTCACAGCAGTGGCCAGACAGTGAATCGGCGACATTATCACGAACCCAGTTAATTGGTAAAGAGTTACAAGCAGTTAGTTCTGTAGATGAGCATGAATTTTCAGATGAGAATGTGAGGGATGTAATTTTGTTGGCTTATCAGATACTGCCAGAGACGTATAAGCAGAAGTTTAAATCACTAAATTTTCAGGCAGGTCAATCTTTGGTGGAATATGGAAAGGAGATGTCGCCGCTGAACAAACGGTGCCGCTCCAAAGGTGTGGTAGGTGATTATGAGAGTGTAATTACCTTAATTTTACTAGAGGATATTTTAAACAGTGTATCTTCGGTATATCTTGAGGGAAAAGACTTTATTGATTTTAACTATGTTTTAGACTCTGATTGATAACTACTTCCAAAAATTTGGAAGTAGTTATCACCCAGACCATGTTAATAATAATGTTTCTCCACCAACGAAAAGGAATAAGAAATTTAACAAGTTTAACCAAATTTTTCCAGCCTCATGATCACAAGAGATTTTAGCCTATTTACCACCAGAATCCTGGTTCCCAGGGATTTAAATCTACTTCTCAGTTACCTGCTCAGGGAAGTGGCAAGTCAGTTTCAGGTTCAGGAAATCAGGGAACAGGTAGAAAAAGCAAAGTTTCCCCAGGGACAAGGGATTCAGCCTACCCCAAGTGGGCATGGTACCTTTAAGGTTTATATTTATGCTTAATGTAATAAAAAAGACCACCTGCAACAATATTGCAGAGAGATACTTAGAGACCCGGCTGTTGCACAGGTCTCTCAATTAAGTACACCAGTTATACTTGTTGTAGCTTGTATTGAAGTATTACCTCAAAGTACACAAGGAAGTCCAGCTGTTTTAGACCCTTGGATGAAGGTCTTTTCAAGTAAATCTACAGTGGCCTTGCACAAAATGACAGTAGGGTAGAAGGTGCTTTGCCTTTAAGACACGGATGTAGTACTTTCACTTTGTTACGCAAGGGTGTATTACCAGTGTCGGAAAATACAGGATTTACTGTTAGGACTTCACTTCATAGATTGTGGGTGGAGTCTGAGTATCAGTCTGGTTATCTGCCTCTAGGTATTACAGAAGATTTACCTTTCGCAGGTGTTGACCTAATAGGCAACAATGTTTTGGGTCTCCTCAGAAGTGAGGAATTTTTCCTTTGGAGAGACCCTGATTTACAAGTTTGTAAGGATGCAACTAGAGCAACTGTGACTGAACAATTTTCAATGTGTACTATGACTAGGCAGGTGAGAAAGGAAAGAGCTTCTGTGACACCCATTGATCCTTCTACTGACTGTCGTGACAGTTTGGGCCTGGGGAGCCTGTTCCTTGAGTCTGACCTGCAAGAGACTCTGGGCAGTGATGAACCGGCGCAGGTGGAACCCTTTTTTTTTTTGAAGGAGAGCTGGTCTCGGTGCTGGCATGGGAGTGAATACCCTGACTCTGAAGCAGTTGGCTGAGGCCAAGGGTGTTCTGACACCCTGATTATTATTATAATCAAGGGGGAAGCGCTAAACCCGGAGGATTATACAGCGCCTGGGGGGGGATGTGGAAGGCATTCAGGCTTAATTCGGGGAACTGGAGCACAGATCCAATTCCCTAAATCAAGAGCCCCTCACCAACATCAAGGAACCTTCCTTGAGGGGACTGACACCCTGAGAGCTATTCAGTTGTCAGCTGTTACAGAGGAAGTGGTTCCCAAATTTAACTGATATTTATTTTTCAGAGTTGTTCTAATAAGGAAAACTCTTTTTGAGAAAGTATGTGACCAAGTGATCATGTCAGAGCCATTTAAGTATCAGGTTCTGAATTTTTTTTCTGATCCCCAATGAAGGATATTTCAGTATTGAGAAGGTAAGCTGGTTAATCAATGTATACTAATCACTTACTGTTCTACAAGATTACCAGAGTCCTTACCCCTTCTTAATAATTTTGTGTTTGGTTTTGAAATTTTTGGTGAATGTTTTCGTCAAATAGCCTTGCAAAAATCTGTGCCAACCAGAAGTCAAATTTTATCATATATTTTCATGTAGTTTTGGGGGACTTAAATATTAAGAATAAATTTGCCAATGTCTATCACTCTGAGTCAGAGAGAAATAGAATGGTTTTACCAGTTTCTTAGGACGATACTGCATGTTTGTTGTACCCAGTACCAAACTGACTGGGATGAGGGTGTACCTCTTCTTTTATTTGCCAAGCTGGAAAACACTCTGGAATCATTGAGCTATTAGCCGAGTGAGGATGGTGATGCTTTTCCCCTCTGACATTTTTCTCAGCTTCAGACACTGTTTGACTAATATGAGGTGGATGGCACTAGTGAACCAGCCTGCTAGTCTGACCAGGATGATACTGTGCGACCGTGAGGTGACGCTTCATTCTCTGGAGACTAGAGAGGAGGTGTTGGCATTGTAGCCGGTTCCTAGGAATATTGTAATAGCAACTCGCAGTGAATGGTACTGATGGTGGATAAGGTAGCTGATGGTGGATAAGGTAACTGATGGTGGATAAAGTAGCTGATGGAAGTAAAATCCACACATTTGATCAGAAAAAGTCTGAGTGTAATGTGCACATTAACGGGTTAAATGCTTTAAATCTGTATCAGCAATCTAAACTGACTATTGTTACACTGAAAGGTAAACTTGTTCAAAACAGTATTGTGTCTGTAACAGATGAATATTTAAGAAAAAGCCAAAACGGTACAAAACATTAGAAATTGTATGTGTTGGCTCAGCCACCGTGGAACTTTAACAAATTATTTTGCAATGTTAGTAAAAGGGTCACGAATCCTTATGAAGGAAAATTATTTAGGGAAGAGAAGTGGTGTATGGAAGAAAGGATAAAGTTTTTTTTCCCAAGCTATTTTGACTATACACAATGAGAGTCAGTGGACATTGCCTTTCATGGACCTCACACAAGATGGCTCCCGGAACATGTGCACTGACTTCTGCAAGATAAACTTATTAATTAAGACTGAAGAGTTTCCTTTTACAAGTAATGTCATTGATGCACTAGTTGAAAAGTTTGTGAATAAAATGTAACAGGGCTATTTGATTTCCATAACCCTGTGGGCCAGTGACATCTCTATGTTTAAAAGTGTACTGCTCTTTGAGTACTCGAAATTTTTGTTTAACATTAAATATAAAATTTATGTAAACTTCGTACACACAGCCTGAGTTTTGCAAAGTGATACTAGTGTTGGTGCTGTATTGTTGCAAGAAGTAACAGGACAATTACTGTCAGTAAGCTGTTTTTCGGCAGAACTGAAAAGTCATCAGAGAAATTATACCACCATTGAAAAGGAGGCCTTTGCTTTTGTTTTGATTGAGCAACATTTTTTCAGTACTGATCGCATTCCTATATTTCCTTCACCTAACGAGGAACCACTAACAAATGCTCACTTTCATGATTCGTTATGTGAAGGGAACAAATAATGTGGTTGCTCATGTATTGACTTTTGTATTGACAGTGAAACAGAGAATGATGAAGAACACACCATCTAATACTATGGGTAGTGTTTACAAGGTCCCATGCACAGGATCGTCGCCCTTTCCATCTATTGGGCAAACTGGTAAACCTCTGGAAACCAGATTAGCTCAACATCAGTATTCAATCAGGATGGGCCAGGAATGGAATGCTATCGTCAACCATGTTAGTTCTTGCAATCTCCCACTTGGGTGTGCTGCTGCTCAGATCATTGTACCCAATACTTCCATCTTGGAAAGAAACATAATTGAATTCTCGTTCTTAATACATGATAAGAATGCTTTATATAATTCAAGTTATGGGTTGTACAAACTCAATAACTATTTAGTGAAGTCCGTTGTATACAACTTTAAGCAACAGTGCTATACAAAATCGCAGAATTGCTCTTTATGCCATGGGGCCTCGTGAGGCTTTCATGATGTTAGACCATTGTTCTCCACACCTGTCCTCATGTTTCTTTTTTTCCGGTTGTGATTGATTTATATGTGTATTATTCACTTGTGCAACGTAAACTCTTATATCACATTATGAAGCACGGAGACGTTTGAAAGCACTTGAGCTGAAGATTTCCATCCCCCTGCGGCTTGTCTTGCCTTCCCCCTTGCTATATAACTTCACTCCAATAGGGTCGGAGACCCTTGGAGCATGGGGCAAGTGTGCTCTAAAGTTCCTCAAAGAGCTAGGTGAAAAGCTCATCATAGAAACCAAGGACCACAGAGCGACCAGCTTCCTCTTTCAGAGACTCAGTGTTGCGATCCAGAGAGGAAATGCCTGCAGCATTCTGGGCACGCGACCCACCGCAGGGGAGCTGGACGAAGTATTCGAGATGTAGCTCTGAGTTACCTATGTTGTTTTACTTTCTGTTGTATTTTTGTGAATGTTTGGCCAATGTATTTTGTCTTTAAATAAAACATACTTGAAATATAGGGGGTGGTAGGAGAAAATTCTCAAACAGTTTCAGGGAGAACCTTAAGTTTTCCCTGAAGCTAGTTTATTCTTTTCTCTGAGGATGAGGGTCCCTACGACAGTTCTAGAGGTGGTACCTCCCTATATTATATATATATATATATATATATATATATATATATATATATATATATATATATATATATATATATATATATATATATATATATATATATATATATATTATTTATTATCACATTGGCCGATTCCCACCAAGGCAGGGTGGCCCGAAAAAGAAAAACTTTCACCATCATTCACTCCATCACTGTCTTGCCAGAAGGGTGCTTTACACTACAGTTTTTAAACTGCAACATTAACACCCCTGTTGTGCCGAATATGTAAAACTGGCCAATTAGCAAGAGCTCATTTAAAATTAAGTCCTTTCTAAAATTTTCTCTTATACGTTTAAAGATATATTTTTTTCATTAATGTTGATGTAAAAATTTATAATTTTGCACCAAAAGAATCTTAGAAAACTTACCTAACCTTATTATAACAAGAACAATTTATTTTAGCCTAACCCAACTAAATATATTTTAGATTTGTTTACAATAATTTAATACTAAACAAACACAGTGAAATATATTTTTTTCGTTAGGTTCAGAATGATTTTGGCAAAATTATTGCATACACAAATTTTCACTTGTCCTATATGGCAAGATGAGCGTTGCTATTTAAGCCAAGATCGCAAGTTCTGCCTATTCGGCACGACACACACACACACATATATATATATATATATATATATATATATATATATATATATATATATATATATATATATATATATATATATATATATATATATATATATTATTGTAATCACGAACGAGTGGTATTATTCAATAACAACACTGCGTTAGCCAAGGATTCGAACCCATGTTGCTGTACTGGCCTACCATTGTGAGCGAGAACCACATGACGCCTTAACCCACAAGACCACCCAATCCTACAAGAACCAAGCACCCAGCCAAGCTAGGTGTGTTATTCTTGGTCCGAGGACATACGGAGGTAAAGGAGCTTTCAAGCTAATTTCATTCTCATCCCTGTTTAGTGTACTGGCCTACGAGCAGCATATATGTATTATTGTAACAAAGAACGAGTGTTATTGATCAATAATAACAAAAATATATATATATGCTGCTCGTAGGCTAGCAGCAACAGCCTTGTTGATCAGACCTTGATCCACCAGGAGGCCAGGTCATGGACCGGGCCGCGGGGGCGTTGATTCCAGGAATGCCCTCCAGGTAGACTCCAGGTAGGTAGACCCGGCTCTACTGTCTTCATTTTATTGTTTGCTCAAACTTTAAGGGTGATGGACTGATTACATCGTCTTCAAGTATCTTCTGCTTCTATCAACTTTTCTGTACTCGACTGAAGAAGCCTACTGTGTAGGCGAAACGTTTCGAAATAAAGATACCTAACTGTTGCATATGTGTCTTACCTAACAATCTGTCGGTATTTTATACCATTTCAATGTTCATTCTGTCAGACACTGCAACACAAGGGTATCTTGGTACAGACCATCAACTTCGACAACCTCTACTAGTGAGAACGGCTGGGTTTGAGAGGGACCTGCCCTCCCAAAGCAACCTACGTCTCACCTCCTGGCACTATATAAGGCCCCATTCTGTCACTTCAACTTCATATTGTTTCAGACAACGGAACAATGCTCTTCTCCAGACTGAGGGACTGACCACCTCAAAACTTTAAGGGTGATGGACTGATTACATCGTCTTCAAGTATCTTCTGCTTCTATCAACTTTTCTGTACTCGACTGAAGAAGCCTACTGTGTAGGCGAAACGTTTCGAAATAAAGATACCTAACTGTTGCATATGTGTCTTACCTAACAATCTGTCGGTATTTTATACCATTTCAATGTTCATTCTGTCAGACACTGCAACACAAGAGTATCTTGGTACAGACCATCAACTTCGACAACCTCTACTAGTGAGAACGGCTGGGTTTGAGAGGGACCTGCCCTCCCAAAGCAACCTACGTCTCACCTCCTGGCACTATATAAGGCCCCATTCTGTCACTTCAACTTCATATTGTTTCAGACAACGGAACAATGCTCTTCTCCAGACTGAGGGACTGACCACCTCAAAACTTTAAGGGTGATGGACTGATTACATCGTCTTCAAGTATCTTCTGCTTCTATCAACTTTTCTGTACTCGACTGAAGAAGCCTACTGTGTAGGCGAAACGTTTCGGAATAAAGTTGCCTAACTCTTGCCTATGTGTCTTACCTACCAAATATTATTGCTATTATAGATATTAAAAATAATAATAATAATAATAATAATAATAATAATAATAATAATAATAATAATAATAATAATAATAATAATAATAATAATAATAATAATAATAATAATAATAACTTTAGCCCTGGGGATGGGACGTACAGTGCCTACACTTTGTAGGAGGGGGTGTTAATGTTGCAGTTTTTTAACTAGTGTAAACGCGCCTCTGACTAAGATAGTGATGGAGTGAATGAAAGTTTTTTTCGGGTCACCTGCCATCGTGGAAAGCGGCCGATGTGTTAATAAAAAATAACACAGTTGTTATGATTATTATTTATTTTATTATTATTTATTATTCATTATTAATTTTATTATTTTCAGTTTTAGTAGTAACGGTAGTATTACTAGCGCTAGTGCTAGTAATAGTACCAGTAGTAGTGATAGTGGCAATAGTACTAGTAGTAGTAGTAATAGTAGGGGTAGTAGTAGTGTAGTAGTGGCAGTACAATAGTGATACCAGTAGTAACACTAGCATTACTAGTAGTGCTAGCGCTAGTAACGGTGGTGGTGGTGCTGGTAGCAGATGCAGTAGTGGCAGTAACAATACCGGACGTAGTACTGCTATATATTCAACAAACACTGCAGATGGCATCAAACAAAATCAACGTACATTGTTCTTCAAACATTATATTCCGCTGGTCCATGTTCGTTAATCACTTGAATGACCGTTGCAAAAATCGACATAAAAAAATATATTCAAAATAATAAAAATTGCTTGCCGAAAATAATAATAGTATTAATTTTTCCACGACCTCAACTTTTTTCATTCAGTACATTTTATATGAAATATATAAAAAAGGAGGGGGGGAGGATTTTTTTCACTAACACACCACTCTGTGTGACTGATTGAATATTCAAATTCTCGTGGGGGGTCCAATTCAAGTATTGTTCTTTATTTGGTATCAACAAAATATATATAAAAATATATATATTGATATTTTAGTTTTTAATGGATCGGAGGGTCATCAAAATAGCAGTCACATTTTATGTCCTTTTGCTTGTCAGGGTTTAATGTTTGGAATAATCCTTTTTATGTAACTCTGACCTAAACAATGAGAATAAATTTCATTGGGTGTTACTTTTTTTTACAAAGTTGAATATATAAGTTAAGAGGTGTTATGCTACCTCGGTTCATTGGAAAGCTCAGCGACCCACAGCAGCCTATTAAGAGTTTATAACCACAACTTTCGAAGCTCAGCTCCTAACAGTTCTCGGTGTCAGCGTACCAAGCTCTCTTGAAGCTGCCACAGAAATTGGAAATCATCTTGACCGTATCTCTCAAAGGCTCCATCTATGCACCTCGTTTTTTTCCTCCAAGTGTACCAGAGATTTGCTGCCCTTAGATTGTTCTTCTAGCAGGTAAAAGTCTTATAATGGCCCTTTTACGCTTCCAGAACTAGAGTCAACACTTGCAGCTTGCTTATCGTCGGCAGCTGGGTCTGATGACATTCATATTCGTATGCATTTACATCCGTCAGCCCTCGCATTCCTCTTAAGTCTTTTAAATCTTATTTAATCGCAAGTAGTTCTTCCCCAGCTGTGGAAAGCTGCCGTTGTTCTGTCTTGTCGTAATCCAGGTACTTGGGGCCATGATGCATCACACTATCGTCCCACTGATCTTACCAGTGCTGTTTACAAGTTGATAAAATGTCTAGTAAACAGACGTTTGGTGTGGTATTTAGACACACAATATCCTCTCCATTAGTCAATTTTGCATTCGTAATAGTCTCTCCACTATTGACCCCTTACTTCACTTAGATAATTGTTCGTAATGCTTTTACTATTAACATTCAGCTGCAGTCTGTTTTTGATCTTGAAAAGGCATATGACGCTACTTGGAGATATAAGATTTTGACTCAAGCTCAATCCTTAGGCCTCTGAGGCAATCTACCACTTTTCCTTAAAAACTTCTTATATGCGAGATATTCCCGTGTCCGGGTTAATAATTTAGCTTTCTTCGGACTTTGTCTAAGTTGAAGGTGTCCCTCAGTGATGTGTCCTTAACAACACACTTTTTCCTTGCTATAAATGATCTGGCCTCTGTTCTACCATCTAATATTTAGTCATCACTCTGTCGATGACTTTGCAATAGCCTGTGCAGGCGTTGACTGCTTCCTAATAGCAGCCTCACTCCAGAATGCTGTCAACCGTGTTTACGATTGGACCACTACGGAGAGGTAAAATTTTCTAGTGCTAAAACGCACCAAATTACTTTAACCAGACGTTCTGTTGTCTCTGATATTCCATTGTTCCTATATGGCTACCGTATCCCTAAACGTAATACGGTCAGATTTCTCTGCCTTCTGACTGATTGTCGGCTGTCCTGGAAACCTCATATTACCTCCCTGAAAGCAACTTGCCTTAGCCGGCTGAACCTCCATAAAACTCTCGCTCCACTTTCGTCGGGGGCGGGTCGTCGAACTCTCCTTCGACTGCCTTTCAAGTCCAATTTTATCGAGACTAGACTATGGCGACCAGATATATTATGCGGCCACTCCCACAACTCTTTCTAAACTTGATCTCTTCCATCATCAGGGATTACGTTTATGTCTAGGTGTTTTTTGCTCCTCCCCTGTCGAGAACATGACCTTCATGATCATTCTACATACAGGACAATAACGGAAGTTAGTAGAGGCCCCTTATTTGTTCACCGTCCCCGTTATATGTACATCTAGCATTTATCTTTTTTCTTTCCCCTTAGGAGGTTCTGACAGTTCGTGTCTGTTCTTCCCCACTGCCGTGCACGAAAGCTCAAATACCTACACTTGCTTCTCGCTCCCTTTTCCTTAACTACTACTGATCTCATTCTCGGGCTGTTGCAGTTTAAATGTTTACATTGATGGTTCTTCTAAATCGTCTGACGATGTCTGGCAGTGTTCCGGGACAGTGTCGTACGAGGTCATTCATTAGACTCCGCTAACATCTTCAGAGCTGAAGTGTATGCGGTTCTCATACTGATTATCCATATTGCATCCAGGCCTACCTCATCGTTTGTGATAGTCTCTGTCTCTTTAGTGCTTTGCCATGTTCTGTTGGACTGTCCTGTCTATAAGCGAGCATGCAGAATTTACCTTTGACGTCGTCACCACTCTAGTACCCTTACTTTATCTTCCCTCCTCGCTGACGGCCCCACCTTTGACACAGACTTCCTCTTTTAACAGAACAGATTTATTAGAAAGCCTTTGATTGTATTTCCTTTAGTACTCTTCGCCGATCAACCCCTACCCTGCAGTGCTGTATGACCTTGGTGGTTTAGCGCTTAGTTCTGATTATAATAATAATACTCTTTGGTGGTGGCTTGCTGCTAAATGAAGTACATTTTTATGGTTTGTTTTTGTCTTCAGTGAGATTTATCTGGGTACCTGTAAGGGCATCTCGGAAATTTTAGGATTTTCTAGTATTAACGATTCTCTTTATAATGTGAAATGCGTCAACTATGAAAATATATACTCTTTTTACTTTGCACATGTATTTTTATAAGGTGTGGTGATTATTTGCAAGGTATGGTACACGCGCCTGAGTAAAATATTTTATAACGTTACAATAAATAACGTTTTAATTTCCGCACTCTAAATTTTAAACCCTTAAAGAGGGTACCGTGATGCTTTATACATGGAACTGGAGCCACAATCCCCTTCCTCGAATTAAGCCTAATTATTTCTCATTCTCCAGGCTCTTTAGGAGCCCCCACCAGTTTAGCACTCTCCTATTTTTATCAAACTTGCAGTGTTAGCAGGTGAGCGTACCCGTGCTGGGCCTGGCAAGGTACGACACCATGGCTTCATCTTCCACCTGGACAAGTAAATACTCTTCCGGTACAATGTTGTATTGAGAAGGAACATGTTTGAAGTGAATATACACTTGTTTCATCAGGTGATAATATTTTTTCATGACTTTAAATACACATATTTTAGGATTACTCTTTGAAGACGCCGGTAACTATTGTAAGTAAATATAAATAACTTGGTGATGAGTGGATTAATAATTTTTTCTTTTTTTTTTTTTTTGTAGGTAGGTATAAATTTACAGCTCATCGAGGGGCGGCTACACTCCAAATAACAAGTACGTAGTATGTCTTTCCTTTTGTAATATTTAGTTCATACTTAGTACAAAGATGGATGTGTGTGCAGTTGGATAATAGGTTTCTGCCTAGATGACCTGAGCCCTTTGGGAATGGTTGGTCAGGTAGACTTTACAAGCAGCCTCTCTATTCTAGATGCTGAGTCATTTAACTTAGTAGCGGAGTTTGAGCGAGTTATGCCTAGAAGGTAGGAGCTTAATCTCTAGAAGGTATGCCACACTATATACTGGATAACTTGACTCAAGAAATCGTAATGACACGATTACAAACAAGCCATACCCCTGTCCGGGATTGAACCCGCGGTCATAGTCTCAAAACTCCAGCCCAGGTTTTGAGACTCTATGACCGCGGGTTCAGTCCCGGCCGGGGGTATGGTTTTTTTTATACTGGATAACTGCATAACTAAAAAAAATAAATGTACTTTGGCGTCAGTAGTGGGTCCACTTGTTTTTCTCTAAATTTACCTCATTTATGATCAGGGACTTGGAAGGAATAACTTTAATCTGTGAAATAATAAATGACTTTGAACAGTTTTCCGTTCTTTGTGATTAAGATTTCTGCGTTGTGATAATAGTATTTTGGCGATGATTATCAAATAGAGAATATTATATACTCTGTTTAGAGTACTTAATGGCAGTAAGTTTGCATGGTTGGGCAGAATGCGAGTGTTTGGCCCTCAACACTTCCGTTTTAATCAGGGATTTTGTAATGACCGAGATGACTATAAACGCCGTGGAAACGTTTTAGGTGAAAAATTGTGGAAGAAACTACTGATTTTAAATTATAACGATATTTATTAATTATTTTAGCTGTAATATGTAATGGATTTTTGTTTATTTATCTAACATGCGCAATATAGCGAGAATGTGAGCAAATTAACGAAGTGCGTTGAATATTTGGACTCAGCTCACTGGAAATTCCATGACCCCTTTCTGTCCACCAAAAGTGATATAAAGTCGATTATCTGTAGACTGAGAATAAAGCCCGATTACCTCACCCAGAGCACCTGCATGTAGGTTTCCCTGCCCATGTGTGTGACTTGTATGGCCCTGCCTGTATGTGGCACGCATTTAAACTGTCTAAGGCATCAGCCGTTTAATTTACAGTGATGTGCATATATATGTGTGTATATATATGTATATATATATATATATATATATATATATATATATATATATATATATATATATATATATATATATATATATATATATATATATATATATATATAAATATATATATATATATATATATATATATATATATATATATATATATATATATATATATATATATATATATATATATATTAATTTGGGGTCCATCTGGTGTAAATTGTGGGACCCATATATATATATATAAGCCGTATATATATATATATATATATATATATATATATATATATATATATATATATATATATATATATATATATATATATATATATATATATATATATATATATATATATATATATATATATATATATATATATATATATATATATATATATATATATATATATATATATATATATATATATATATATATATATATACATATATATATATATATATATATATATATATATATATTTATGTATTATATTTATATGTTGATGAAGATAGGGAAGCTGTGATTTCGTGTATAGGGCAAGGAGGAACAACATCTTGTAGGAGTGAGGAAGAGCCAGTTGTGAGTGTGGGGAAAGTTCGTGAGGCAGTAGGTAAAATGAAAGGGGGTAAGGCAGCCGGGATTGATGGGATAAAAATAGAAATGTTAAAAGCAGGTGGGGATATAGTTTTGGAGTGGTTGGTGCAATTATTTAATAAATGTATGGAAGAGGGTAAGGTAGCTAAGGATTGGCAGAGAGCATGCATAGTTCCTTTGTATAAAGGCAAAGGGGATAAAAGAGAGTGCAAAAATTATAGGGGGATAAGTCTGTTGAGTATACCTGGCAAAGTGTATGGTAGAGTTATTATTGAAAGAATTAAGAGTAAGACGGAGAATAGGATAGCAGATGAACAAGGAGGCTTTAGGAAAGGTAGGGGGTGTGTGGACCAGGTGTTTACAGTGAAACATATAAGTGAACAGTATTTAGATAAGGCTAAAGAGGTCTTTGTGGCATTTATGGATTTGGAAAAGGCGTATGACAGGGTGGATTGGGGGGCAATGTGGCAGATGTTGCAGGTGTATGGTGTAGGAGGTAGGTTACTGAAAGCAGTGAAGAGTTTTTACGAGGATAGTGAGGCTCAAGTTAGAGTATGTAGGAAAGAGAACATAAGAACATAAGAACATAAGGACGTAAGAAAAGAGGAACACTGCAGCAGGCCTGTTGGCCCATACTAGGCAAGTCCTTCACAACTCATCCCACTAACAAAACATTTGCCCAACCCAATTTTCAATGCTACCCAAGATATAAGCTCTGATGTGAAAGTCCCACTCAAATCCAACCCCTCCCACTCATGTATTTATCCAACCTAAATTTGAAACTACCCAAAGTCCTAGCCTCAATAACCCAACTAGGTAGACTGTTCCACTCATCAACTACCCTATTTCCAAACCAATACTTTCCTATGTCCTTTCTAAATCTAAACTTATCTCTAATTACTGGGAAATTATTTCCCAGTAAAAGTAGGCCTTAGACAAGGATGTGTGATGTCACCGTGGTTGTTTAATATATTTATAGATGGGGTTGTAAGAGAAGTAAATGCGAGGGTCTTGGCAAGAGGCGTGGAGTTAAAAGATAAAGAATCACACATAAAGTGGGAGTTGTCACAGTTGCTTTTTGCTGATGACACTGTGCGCTTGGGAGATTCTGAAGAGAAGTTGCAGAGATTGGTGGATGAATTTGGTAGGGTGTGCAAAAGAAGAAAATTAAAAGTGAATACAGGAAAGAGTAAGGTTATGAGGATAACAAAAATATTAGGTGATGAAAGATTGGATATCAGATTGGAGGGAGAGAGTATGGAGGAGGTGAATGTATTCAGATATTTGGGAGTGGACGTGTCAGCGGATGGGTCTATGAAAGATGAGGTGAATCATAGAATTGATGAGGGGAAAAGGGTGAGTGGTGCACTTAGGAGTCTGTGGAGACAAAGAACTTTGTCCTTGGAGGCAAAGAGGGGAATGTATGAAAGTATAGTTTTACCAACGCTCTTATATGGGTGTGAAGCATGGGTGATGAATGTTGCAGCGAGGAGAAGGCTGGAGGCAGTGGAGATGTCATGTCTGAGAGCAATGTGTGGTGTGAATATAATGCAGAGAATTCGTAGTTTGGAAGTTAGGAGGAGGTGCGGGATTACCAAAACTGTTGTCCAGAGGGCTGAGGAAGGGTTGTTGAGGTGGTTCGGACATGTGGAGAGAATGGAGCGAAACAGAATAACTTCAAGAGTGTATCAGTCTGTAGTGGAAGGAAGGCGGGGTAGGGGTCGGCCTAGGAAAGGTTGGAGGGAGGGGGTAAAGGAGGTTTTGTGTGCGAGGGGCTTGGACTTCCAGCAGGCATGCGTGAGCGTGTTTGATAGGAGTGAATGGAGACAAATGGTTTTTAATACTTGACGTGCTGTTGGAGTGTGAGCAAAGTAACATTTATGAAGGGGTTCAGGGAAACCGGCAGGCCGGACTTGAGTCCTGGAGATGGGAAGTACAGTGCCTGCACTCTGAAGGAGGGGTGTTAATGTTGCAGTTTAAAAACTGTAGTGTAAAGCACCCTTCTGGCAAGACAGTGATGGAGTGAATGATGGTGAAAGTTTTTCTTTTTCGGGCCACCCTGCCTTGGTGGGAATCGGCCAGTGTGATAATAAAATAAATATTATATATATATATATATATATATATATATATATATATATATATATATATATATATATATATATATATATATATATATATATATATATATATATTATATATATATATATATATATATATATTATATATATTATATATATACATTCATATATATATATATATACATATATATATATATATATATATATTATATATAATATATATATTATTTATACATATATATATATATGATGATGTAAAGAGAGTAGTAAGGGAGAAAAAGTTAGCATATGAGAAGTTTTTACAAAGTAGAAGTGATGCAAGGAGGGAAGAGTATATGGAGAAAAAGAGAGAAGTTAAGAGAGTGGTGAAGCAATGTAAAAAGAGAGCAAATGAGAGAGTGGGTGAGATGTTATCAACAAATTTTGTTGAAAATAAGAAAAAGTTTTGGAGTGAGATTAACAAGTTAAGAAAGCCTAGAGAACAAATGGATTTGTCAGTTAAAAATAGGAGAGGAGAGTTATTAAATGGAGAGTTAGAGGTATTGGGAAGATGGAGGGAATATTTTGAGGAATTGTTAAATGTTGATGAAGATAGGGAAGCTGTGATTTCGTGTATAGGGCAAGGAGGAATAACATCTTGTAGGAGTGAGGAAGAGCCAGTTGTGAGTGTGGGGGAAGTTCGTGAGGCAGTAGGTAAAATGAAAGGGGGCAAGGCAGCCGGAATTGTATGTATACATATATATATATACATATGCACATATATATATATTATATATATATATATACATATATATATATTACATATATATATTATATATACATATATATTATATATATACATGTATATATGTATATATATATATACATATATATTATATATATACATGTATATATGTATATATATATATATATATATATATATACAATATGCGTGTTATAAAAGGTAATTAAAAGGCCGGGAGCAATGGCTTAGCAACCCCTTCTGTATAAAAATAACTTTAAAAAGTTGGGATGTCTGAATGTGCGTGGATGGTATAGATAAGAAAGAGATGATTGCCAATGTTATGAATTGTCGGATGTCCTTGCTCTAAGCAAAACAAAGCTGAAGGGGGCAGGGGAGTTTCAGTGGAGAGAAATAAATGGGATTTGGTCAGGAGTATCTGAGAGCTAAGGATCAGTTATGGAAGGATCATTTATGGAAGAAGAGGGAATATAAATGCATAAATTCAAGGATTATGTGGATTCAAATAAAAGTCTGGTGCGAAAAGTGAGTAATAAGTGTTTATGCACCTTGAGAAGAGGTAGTGGAGAGAGGGTGAGATTTTGAACATGTTACGCGAGCGTTTGGGACTTTTGAACCAAATGAGAGAGTAGTTGTGGTGGGGGATTTGGATGCTAAAGTGGGTGAAACTGTTACTAAGGGATTGGTAGGTAAGTTTGGGGTGCCAGGTGTAAATGAAAATGAGGCGACTTTGACTGAACTTTGTATAGAAAGGGGGTTTGGTAATATATTAAGAAAAAATGATAAGTATACAAGATATGATATAGGGCGTAATGACAGTGGTTTAGTTTGCTAGACTACGTATTGGCAGATAAACGACTCATGAGTAGACTTGAGGATGTGCATATTTATAGAGGGCGCACTTAGATCATTGTTTAGTTGTAACTACAGTGAGAGTAAAACGTAGATGGGATACAAGGAGAATGTAATCAGCAAGTAAGGAAGGTCAAATTTATAAACTAAAGAATGAGGCATTTAGGGTGAGTTATAAACAACTATTGGAAGAAAGATTGGCTAGTGAGAGCATAGGTAATGAGGTTGAAGAGGTATGGAATAGATGTAGTGTTAGTGTTCGGCTGAAGTGTGTGGTTACAGGGGTGTGCGTGGGAGGAAGGAAGAGTGATTGGTAAAATGACGAGTGGGAGGAAGAGTGATTGGTAAAATGACGAGAGGAGTCAGAGATAAAATTAGAATATGAAAGTTTTTTACTAAGTAGAAGTGATTCAAGAAGTATATGGAGAGACAAAGGGAGGTTAAGAGAGTGGTGAAGGAATGTAAAAGGAGAGCAAATGAAAGAGTGGGTGAGATAATATCAACAAATTTTACTGAGAATAAGAAAATGTTTTTGGAGTGACATTAATAAGTTACGAAGGCCTAGGAAACGAATGGATTTGATGATTAAGAATAAGAGAGGAGAGTTATTAGATGGATAGTTGGAAGTGTTGAGAAGTTGGAGGGAATATTTTGAGGAACTGTTAAATGTTGATGAAGATAGGGAAGGTGTGATTTCATGCATTGGGCAGGACAATATAAGATCTTGTAGAAGTGTGGGAGAGCAAATTGTGAGTGTTGGGGAGGTGTGTGAGGCAGTGGGTAGAACGAAAAGGGGTAAAGCAACTGGGTCTGATGGGATAAAGTAGGTGAGGATATTGTTTTGGAATGGTTTGTGCTTTTATTTAATAAATGAACGGAAGAGGGGAAGGTGCCTAAGGATTGGCAGAGAGTATGCATATTTCCTTTGTATAACGGCAAAGGGATCAAAAGAGAGAATTAAAATTAGAGGGGAATAAGCCTCTTGAGTATACCTATTTAAGTGTATGGTAGAGTTATTGAAAGAATTAAGAGTAAGATGGAAAGCAGGATCGCAGATGAATGAGGAGGCTTGAGGAAGGGTAGGGGGTGTGTAGACAGTGTTTACAATGAAGCATATAAGTGAATAGTATTTAGATAAGGGTAAAGAGGTTTTCATTGCATATATGGATATGAAAAAGGCATATGATAGGGTAGATAGGGAACCAATGTGGCAAATGTAGGAAAGGTAAGTTACTGAAAGCAGTTAAGAGCTTTTACGAGGATAATGAGGCACAGGTTAGAGTATGTAGGAGAGACAACATCATTTCCCAGTAAAAGTAGGCCTTAGACAGGGATGTGTGATGTCACCATGGTTGTTCAGTATATTTATAGATGTTGTAAGAGAAGTGTATGCTCGGGTGTTGCCAAGAAGTGTGGGGTTAAGAGATAAAGAATCTGACAAAGTGGGAGCTGTCACTGATGTTTTTTGGTGATGACACTGTGTTTTTTGGGAGATTCTGAAGAGAGGGTGCAGAGTTTGGTGAAAGAGTTTGGAAGGGTATGAAAAAGAAGGAAATTAAAAGTGAGTATAGGAAGAACAAAGTGATGAGGATAAAAAATTTAGGTAATGAAAGTTTTTATGTCAGAGTGGGGGGATGTATTCAGATATTTAGGAGTGGACTTGTCAGCAGATGGGTCAATGAAAGACGAGGTGAATCAGAGAAATGATGAGGGAAAAAAGGTGAGTGGAGCAATGAGGAGTCTGTGGAGACAAAGAACGTCATCTTTGGAAGCCAAAAAGAGAATGTGTATAATGGTACCAACGCTCTTGTATGGGTGTGAGACATGGGTGGTGAATGTTGGAACACGGAGAAGGCTGGAAGCAGTGGAGATGTCATGTCTGAGGGCAATGTGTGGTGTAAATATAATGCAGAGAATTCGTAGCTGGGAGATTAAAGGGTGCGGGGTTTCTAAAAGTATTATTAAGAAGGCAGAGGAAGGGTTGTTGAGGTGGTTTGGAATTTTAAAGAGGTTGGAACAAAATGGAATGACTTGGAGGGCATAGAAATCTGTAGCAGAAGGAGGGAGAGTTAGGGGTCGACCAGGAAAGGTTGGAGGGAGGGGGTAAAGGTTTTGTGTGATGAGCGTGCGTAAACTTGTTGGATAAGAGAGAGAGTGAAGGCAAATGGTTTTTATGACTTGACGTGCTGTTGGAGTGTAAGCAAAGTAACATGAGATTCAGGGAAACCGGTTAGCCGGACTTGAGTCTTGGAGGTTGAAAGAACAGTGCCTGCACTCTGAAGAAGAAGTGATGCAATTTTTTAACTGTAGTGTAGCCACACCTCTGGCAAAGCAGTGATGGAGTGAATGATGATGAAAGTGATTCTTCTTTTCTCGGGTCACCCTGCCCTGGTAGGAGGAGATGCATATTTACATGTCATACTATGGCATTTTGATATTTTTCTCATCCTAACATCCAGTCTAATTCTTTTTGTCTTTACATGTCTTCACCCGTTCTGTCCACCATAAATTCGCCGCCCTTCATTCATGTTCTTTCTCCTTCCTAACCCACTTTTTCATCACTTGCTATTCTTTATTCCTTCACAGACACATTCTTCACTGACACTTCCTCTCCAATTCTTTATCCTATGAACCTTCATCTGTCTTCCTTTTTTCTTTTATCATTCAAGCACTCGCCTTCTCCTCCACAGCTCTTCTCAATCTCTTCCTCTTCGTTTTCTTTCCCTTCTTCACAACTTCATTTCCTTCAGAGTTTTATCACTCAGGAAAAAAAATTTAAGATTTAAAAATTTTCGGCGTCTAACTCTTACTTTGTGCCGCCAGAATGGCTGGTTTATCTTGCACAACCTCGCTTATCCTGTGAGGGGAAGCACAGAACAGGATTACAGCTGTCACAATGGGTTTCTGGCAGACCTTAGTGGGCATGGTTACATGTTTAAAGATATGAATAAGACACTCGTGTAACACTTGGGAATCTTTATTGATGGACTGAACACATCGACTCCAGGCTGATTACTGCATTCTCATCTTTCATCATTCTCTATATTGGACTGAAGAAGCCACTGGCTGGAGAAACGTTTCCTCAGTAAACATTCCCAAGCGTTGCACAAGCGTCTCAGTCTTTCAGCTTAACGTTTTTCTAAACCATTTACATCACAAAGATATTATTATCATTACGAATATTACTATTAAATTACGAAGCTAATCTGCACAATACGATATGTAAATACAATCTTAAGACAATTCAAGTATGTTATTGCCAGCACTGGACATTAAATAACAGCTCATTCATCTAGCTGGTGCAAACTTAAGATACAGCCTCAAGATTTCATGTATATTAACAACGTAGAGATTCTTCGTTATCTTTTTGTTTTGTCTCGAAGTGAATGACTATTAGGACACGGTATATAGCCGTGTGCCCCCCCCCCCACCCCCCCACACACACTTCATCTTTCATGCGATTCACATTTCTGTACAACTTGTAATACTAAAGATGTTTATGTCCTAGTCTTAATCTAGAAGTGACATCTTCTTGTAGTCTACTAATCTTATTACTTCCTCCATTATGATGGCCAGTTGATTTGCTATTTCTTATCAGTAATGAACGGGACTTGTGCAACACGTGAGTATCTTTGTGGAAACGTTTCGCCACCTAGTGACTAGCCGACTTTACTCTTCCACAGCCGGAGATTACTGTCACACAAGGTGACTAACTCGCCAGGATATACTGGCCAGAGTATATTTTCCTACCACCGACACATCCCATTTGAGCTTCCGACACTGCATTCTGTCTCTTTCAATACGCTCTTTATCTGCACTAAATGTAAATGCGATCAACATCAGACATATTTTCCTTAAAGAGGTATGTATGCTTTGATGCTGATGAAGGGCTCTTCGTCCTTATAGTTCGAGATACCTTTACTATCCTTGGATCAAACCTGATTGTGCTGAGTAACTCGTACTGATTTGGCTCTTGCCTAGAACTTCTTGCTAAACTTTGTAGATCGATAACCAACAGACAGTAAGACAGGTTGCTGTTTGTCTCGCGAGGTTTCTTTGGAGTGCGGGCGATGTTATGGAATATAGTGTGCTCCAGTGTTCCATTTTATGCTCACTAAAGAACTGAACTTGTGCTCTCCCTTCCGTGGACTGAACCCACTTCCCATATTTCCGGATGCTGTATGATCCATATTGGATTAGCGCTCTCCGTGGATGTAACAGTAATAATTCTTAGGTTCTGTTGCTTTGTGTCAGACGCACTTGCAAATAGTTTTTGCTCCTCGTAGAGGCTAGTGCACCAGACGGGGAGCAGAATGAAATTTGCCACCGTATGTCCTCGGATCAAGGTAAAACTCCTTGCTGTGCTGGGTGCTTGATCCTTGTAGGATTGCCTGGTCCTGTGGGTTAGAAAATCATGTTTCTCGCTCACCATGAGGCGGGCCAAAACGACATGGGTTCGAATCTTCGTCTAGTCGCAGTGTTATTGATATATATATATATATATATATATATATATATATATATATATATATATATATATATATATATATATATATATATGATGTTTATATGTTTATGTAATAAAATGTGAAGCTGTGAGAATATTATTTTTTTTTCTGAAATCCGATTAAAGTCAGTTTTTTCATGTGTTAGCGATTTGATGGTTTCATAGAATGGAACATTTGTTTGATTTATTACAGATGGAATAAAACTATAGAATATCTGATGGTGAAGATAAATAGGATGAAGAAAGAAGAGGGAAGGAGACAGGCGAGACATGGAAGAGGGATGGAAAGAGATGAAACATAAATATCATGGGTTAGGAATGGGAATAAGAGATAGGGATGAAAAAGATATTGAGGAAGGGTGGGGATGGGAGAGACGTGGGTGAAGGAAATAGAGATATGGGGAAAGATTTGAGATAAAGGAAGGGGAGAAAGCTAAATGAGAGATACGGGAAAGTTGAGGAAGTGAGAGAAATATGGGAGGAGGAGAGAAGGGGGAAAAGATAAAAAAAACTGGATAAGGGTAGGCAATGGAGAATACATGGGGAAGTGACTCGAGACAAAGGTGAGAGATGATACACATGGGGGAGGGGAAAAGAAACATGAGAAAACAAGAAGCAGTAAACACAGTAGGTTAGTGCAACTCTGGGAGAGAAAATAAAGGACAAGTGGAACACACAGTAGCCAGGATGGTCCACCCGCTATTGTGCTGCTGACATTGTTACAGAATTTTGAACATCTTTTCAACCACACATTTAGTCTAACCCAGGTGACTCAGCTTTCCTGTCAACCATTCATTCGTTCCTCTTTTAAAAAATAAAAAAAACAGCAATAGAATAACGCACGCATGAACTATATTGCCGTATTTTTGTTGACTAGCTGAAAAACTGATTGTCTGTCTCTCTCTCTCTCTGTCTTTGTCTCTGTGTCTCTCTCTCTCTGTCTCTCTGTCTCTCTCTCTCTCTCTCTCTCTCTCTCTCTCTCGCTCTTTCTCTCCCTCGCTAGCGTGATCTCGATTTTTTTTGTAGCTCGCATATATTATATATTTGTACAGACATATTTTCCTTTTCACTTTGACTTTCTCGCTCTCGTGAATATTCCACCACACAGTGTGAGGGATCTGCCTAACCTTTCTTGCTGAGCGTTTGTTTTGCATTAATGAAGCCGTCCTGTCTTGTACCATCCAGTACAGCATCGTTCCATCCAGTACAGCATTGTTCCATCCAGTACAGTACATTCAATTTTACGATACTCTTTCTGTTCCAGATTTCTAGTTCAGGTACCTAATTCATTTCGTAGTCTTCCATCACATCAAGCCATTTCCACTGTCTCATCATATACTCATAATTCCAGATCAACCCTGAAATCCTATCGCTGTTCCGGATCTCTGTCCTAGATTTGTTCTAAATGTTGGTCCATTTGTTTGGTCTCTTGTTTTCATATTTGCTATTCATGCCTAAGATCTAGGTTTTTCACCATCGCACACTTTTACAGCTACATCTGTTTCGGCCTTGAATGTAATTGTCACTTTTGTTGCACTCAAGTAATATGATGTGTATTGAAATTATGGGAAACGAATTAGTGAGAAACAGGAAATGCAAAGTACACTTGCCAATACGTTAATGTCAAATGGCTTGTTGAAGAAATAGGAATAAAAAGAACAATATCTGAATATGATAATAGTATACATTACCGACAAGCTGATAAGAGGCATGTGCAACAGCTAGGTATGTTTATTCCGAAACGTTTCGCCTACACAGTAGGCTTCTTCAGTCATAGTAGATAAATGATTCAGAGAACCAATAAGTTAATAAATTACACGTGCAATACATGTATCTAATTTATCATATTCAGTCGAGTACAGACGAGGTAGCAGAGCAGTAGATATAAAGATGTAATAACCCTCATGGTTATAAACCAGGAGTCCAAATTTAAAAAAAAAATATGGAGAAATGATCAGGAGCTGAAATTAGAGACAAATGAAAAATCTTGACGCCATAAGCGAGTACACTGGGAACAACTTGTGCCGACACTATAGATTCGAACCACAGGGAAGGAAACTTTTTCAAACAAGTTATAAATTACCAATAAATGTACAGAAACACATGTGCAATGCTAAGTCACTTTATTAATGAATCTTTTCCCCACGGGACTGATAAAGACCCAGGTGGGAAAAAAGTATTCCTAATAATAGTCACCTAGTGTTACGTGGAGTTCTCTTTCATACTAGACACTGCTTAGTCGTAGTTGTTTGAAGATTTGGAGTTTGGAATGTAATGTCCAGAGGTAAGAAAGACCTATTAAAAAAAATCGCTATTTACCTCTCTTAAAAACATTTAACTATGTTAAAAAGTATCGCCGCACTTGGTTGCAGCTGCATCACAGCGTTCTGAGAGTAAATTATTAAAAGGCAGAAATCTAAAACATGACAGTGGTAGATATTACTAGTACTGTTTGTATCTTCAACAAATAATGCATACCAGTGTCTGAGAGACGATTTGTAGAAATAAGGGCATGACAAAATAAGGAAAAAAGTAATCTAATGAATTTAAATGTTTAGTGAACAAGAGCTGGGAAACAAAATAGCGACAATAGATTTAAATCGAGAGGAAAAAATAGAACAGATGACCCAACAAAGAAGTAAAAAGATTAACTAAAACTTAGAACAGAAAAAATAGTGAGCGAGTTTTGCTCTGAATAAAGAGAAATGCAAAGTATGAATTGTCAAAATAGTCATACCTAAACAACACATGCCGAGGAAAAAAAAAAGGTAGGTTCATATAAATTAAAAAAAGGAAGAGTTCAGAAAGGGAAAATAAAAACTGAAAATTATAAGTCGATAAGATTATAAAGTACAGCTGCAGAAAAAATTCTTGTATTTTCCCTGCTGGCAACTCAGAAGCAGTGAACACAGGAGTAAAGATTATTTTTAAGAATGAATTAACCCAGTTTGTAATAACGATGGTGACTGGTTGACAAAATTAATTACCGGTACTTTTGTGTAACTATATAAAAGAAGATTTATAAAAACAGAAAATGAACTAATTGCCTTTCAGATATTATGTCGAATATTATAAAAACAAAAATTATTTTAAAAGGTGACTGAATATATTTTAAGGGAAGTGTTACGATGGCAGGTCCATAATATAATACATCAGTCACATCTACTCAGGTGAAGTATAATTTGATAGACGAGTTGGGTGAATGTGTGAGGCTTGGCTTTCATAATGTCTTACAGAATATTAGTAAGTTGTGTAAAATATGACTTAAAATAATAATCCACTAATAAAGAAGTGATACTTTTTATGTTATTATTTAACGTGTAAATAATAGCATTCTCCCATTCCGTCACTTTTTATTTAAACTAGGGACACACACACACACACACACACACACACACACACACACACACACACACAGTGGGACAGAGAACTAGCAGGAAGATCAGTAAATGAGATGATGGAATATGTGACAAATATATGTAAGGAAGCAGAAAAGAGGTTTGTGCCCATGGGAAACAGAAATAACGAGAAGGCCAGGACGAGCCCGTAGTTCATCCAAAGGTGTAGAGGGGCCAAAACAATACTAGAAAATGGAAGAAGTATAGAAGACAAAGAACCCAGGACAATAAGGAGAGTAGTCGTAGAACCAAAAATGAATATACTCGGGTAAGGAGGGAGGCCCAACGACAATACGAAAATAACATAGCAGAGAAAGCCAAATTTGACCCAAAGCTGTTGCACAGCCACATCAGGAGGCAAACAACAGTCAAGGACCAGGTAATTAGGCTGAGGAAGGAGGGGAGACCACAAGAAACGACCGAGAAGTATGTGAGGAGCTCATCATGAGATTCAAAGAATTATTCACAGAGGATACAGAAGGAACTCCAGAAAGACGGAGAGGTGGGGTACACCACGAAGTGCCAGAAAGGTATACAGTACCGACAAGATGAAAGTTAAGACACACGTGCAACATCTGCCTATCTTTATTGTAGACGTTCTAGAATCTGTATTGATAAAGCCTCTGGATGGCGAAACGTCTACAGTAAAGATACCCAGATACACGTGTCTTAACTTACACCACGAAGTACTGGATACACTACATACAACCGAGGAGGAGGTGAAGAAGGCTGCTAAGTTGCCAGATATCACTTCTGCCCAGTAGAGAGAGTATAGGTACTTTTTTCTGCAACTGTACAATCATAGCTGACCTAAACATTAAAATAATCGTAATCCTCTAAAGAAATGTGCTGAAAGAAAAAAATTATTTTTGTTCTGCTGAGAAAGAAAATATTATATATATATATATATATATATATATATATATATATATATATATATATATATATATATATATATATATATATATATATATATATTAATATGAAAAAAGACAATTTCAACAGTAAATAACACAAAGCAGAAAATAAGCAGATCGGGAAACATTTCATTAATTTTAAATAGTATGGCAGCACACCGAATAGGGAAAGGTAATACAAGACTAGCACCAAATGATAAAAAAAAATACAGGAAAGTACTGATCACAGAACGGGTGGAGTTCAAACCCATGACAGTTGAGTTTTAAAACTCACAGGCCCGTATGTTAACCACAGGACCAACTGCTCTAATAATCCATCTAGGTATGTTTCTATTCATCATAGTGAAGTCAATGTGGCCTATGCTAACCTCACTATGGTGCATAGAGAAATACCTAGTTGGATGAACTTTATAAGAGCCAATTGGTCCAGTGGTTAACGCACTGGCCTGTGGGTTTTAGGACTCTGTCATGGGTTCAACCCCCACCCGTTCCGTGATTTACTTATAATCGTGTTATTACAATTTCGTGAACCGGAAAATAGATATAAATAAATTTGTCAATATTTTACATTATATAAATCTAGTAAATGACACAATATTCAGTAAAGGGAGAAAAGAGAGACAAATTAATCACAGTCCACTTAAGACATGGGTTACTGTGTGCCAGAAGTTCCCAAACAACGTAGAATGTCAGATTATTCACTGCATTAAGCAGTAGTAGCAGTAGCCAGTCCTTATAACTACTTCTGTTTTTCTAATAAAACGCTTATTAGCATTTTTCCAGGTAAAGGTTATTTTTTTCTCTATCATGCCAGCAGTAGGAGGAGAGAGAGGGTGGAGGGTGGTAATAGTGGATGGAGAGGGTGGAGGGTGGGGAGAGAACCTGCTTCTTTACTATCCTTGCCTCAACATCGATGTTGGTAAGGAGGCTTTGATCTAAATAGTAGAGTCCCTCTCTGTGTGTAAGAACGGAATAAAAGGTTTTCTGCTCTGTGTTCCTTTCCCTTTCACTCTCTAGCTCGCTCTCTCTTGCTCTCTTGAACGCTCACTTTCTTGATAGCTCTCTCTCTTGCTAACTCTCGCTCTCTTTTGCTCATTCTCTCTTGCTAACTCTCGCTCTCTTTTGCTCATTCTCTCTTGCTCGCTCCCTCTGTTGCTCTTTCTCCCTTCCCCCCTCCTCTCTCCTCTCAAACGCGTGCGCTTTCATAAGTTTGTTGTTCAGGAACTCGCTTCTCTCAAGGTGAGTTGTTACACCTGGAGAGATGCAGGTAAACAACAACCAGCACGGATTTATAGATGATAAATCCTGTCTTAGGAACCTGCTGGAGTTGTGTGGCAGTAACTAACATAAAGCAGCAAAGTTAGGTTAACTTCATATACTACGACTTGAGCATTGTATTTGACGCCATCCTACATATGATATTTTAGCAAAATATAACATGCTAGTTATAGAACTAGTAATATTATCATTACTAATAATTATTGCATTCACGGGGAAGAGCTAAATCCTTATTGAACACTAAAGGCCTGTGGAAAGGAATTGTCAGATATGATCTAAGGAAGGGTAGGTGTATGTTGTCCAGATAAGGGCAATAAGATAAGATAAGATTTCGTTCGGATTTTTAACCCCGGAGGGTTAGCCATCCAGGATAACCCAAGAAAGTCAGTGCGTCATCGAGGACTGTCTAACTTATTTCCATTGGGGTCCTTAATCTTGTCCCCCAGGATGCGACCCACACCAGTCGACTAACACCCAGGTACCTATTTGCTGCTAGGTGAACAGGACAACAGGTGTAAGGAAACGTGTCGAAATGTTTCCACCCGCCGGGAATCGAACCCGGGCCCTCCGTGTGTGAAGCGGGAGCTTTAGCCACCGGGCCACCGGGCCACACCTGACAATAAATGTATATTGTGTACAATATGAGCTGCTCGGCACTTTTACTTAACTGAGTACTGTCTCTAGAGTCACTCAAAATTCCCAGTGCCACAGCCATCGAAGAGGATATATATAATAAGCGGGTTCCACAAATATCGGTTCTAGGACTGATATTGTTTCTTATTTATATAAGTGACATAGTACACGCCCTAGGTGTGTGTGATGGGAATAAAAACCTGAGACAAGGAAAGGCTGCACTGTCATCTAGCAAACTGCAGAGGTGATGCGACAAGTGGCTAAATTTGCTCCCAGCAAATTTAAGTTTATAAAATTGAAAAAGGGGAAAAAAACAGGAAACTGAATAAACTCTGATAACAGAGGCTGCAAACCTTACTCGAGTAGATGGATTTAGGATTTGGAATAGTGTGGAGTAACTTACCAGAAGCACACACAAAGATACTAACGTCTGCGGTGCATGTACTGTTGGGAGAGATTAGGAATAATTTTAAGGAACATAGCAAAGATAAATTAATGGCACTATATAC
Organism: Cherax quadricarinatus; assembly: GCF_038502225.1. Classification (NCBI taxonomy): domain Eukaryota; kingdom Metazoa; phylum Arthropoda; class Malacostraca; order Decapoda; family Parastacidae; genus Cherax; species Cherax quadricarinatus. The sequence goes on from NC_091307.1 coordinate 1,637,039, forward strand.
AACATAGGTCAGACCCATTATGAAGTATGCAGCCTTGATGCATCACAAGCTCACCAGTATGAAATTAGACAAGTGACTGAGTAGTTGGATGTTACGAGCGAAGTTCAACGACAACACCTTGAACAAGTAAAGAAAGGTACGCAACAATTAAAATATTTGATTTAAAACACGTTTGGCCCAAAGGTTCGAATCTCGACCTCCCTTTGTGTGTGTGTGTGTGTGTGTGTGTGTGTGCGCACGCGCGGCCGGTGTGTGTTACACACACACACACACACACACACACATATATATATATATATATATATATATATATATATATATATATATATATATATATATATATATATATATATATATATATATATAGAGAGAGAGAGAGAGAGAGAGAGAGAGAGAGAGAGATAGAATATAATTTATTATAAATATCAGAGAGGAATCTTATTAAAATTCTAATTCCAGCAGATGCTCGAAGTTCGTTCCAAAAAAATAAAAACCTCACCAGGCGCCCGAATACGCGTAAAAATTCTCTTAAGTTCCCCCTTCCTTTCTTGTGTTAATAGAGGTGGCTTGTGGTGAACCTCTTTTTATAAATTTAAACTTTTTGCGAACATAGTTTCTTCAGAGTAAAAATTATCCTGCTGGGGAAAGTTTGGTATTTAATGAAAAAACTATTAGTTGTCAGTAGAAGCAGCTGTTTTCATGGAGATTTTGAGCAGTGCATTTTTATAGATGATGTAAGTTTTGCGGTGAGAAATATATGAGAAAAATGTCTGATTGCATAAAAAAGCAAAATGAAAATAAAAAAAGATAAATCTTTGTACCTGACTTATCACCTGCCCCTAATTGGCACAGGTCACCTGTCTTGCCTTGTGTATAACTTTGCTCTTATTTTGTTTTTGTTTTTAGTGTTCAGAGCCCCGGTATGAGACAGGTATACAACGTATTTGTTTTTCTGCATGTGGATTACCTTGTTATTATATATATATATATATATATATATATATATATATATATATATATATATATATATATATATATATATATATATATATATATATATATATATATGTGTGTGTGTGTGTGTGTGTGTGTGTGTGTGTGTAATCCATAAGATCACGGAAAACAAGTGATATCCTAATATGCAACAAAACCACAGTAATATTCCAATCGCTTTCGTTATTTCTTACTTTATCAAGGAACAGTAAAAACAATAAGACCTCCGTATGGCCATACTAGCTAAGAGTGGAAATTCTTTCTATTATTGTCTGTTTTTAGTCAGATCACATGCTAGATAAAATTTAAGAGTGAGGTGTCAGAATGACAACTTGGCTGAGGAACAAATCAAATCAATGATTGATCTATGAAGATGATTCCACCCGTGGCGTTGAGATGAACTATGATTCCTCAGAATTCATATTATTCTGTTTTAGAGACAAGTTTTCTTCATTACTTGGTATACAAATTATGAGTGTGAAGCGTTAAAGGTTCGAACCTCCGTCATCCTACAAGATAGGCCCACTTAAGAGTAGCTCTGGTCAGATCACTGACAGTGATAGGGATATGTGTGAAATTTTTAATTCTTACTTCCTCTCAGTTTTTACTCAGGAAGATACTAGCGAAATTCCAGAAATAACAAATTATGTAGAATAGGACGATAATAAACTATGCACGATTGCGGTAACTAGTGACATGGTCCTCAGACAAATAGAGAAATTAAAACCTGACAAGTCCCCAGGCCCTGATGAATTGTTTGCAAGGGTTTTAAAGGAATGTAAAGAGGAACTTTGCAAACCTTCGGCTAATTTTTTCAACATATCAGGTACTACGCCAGTTTGTAGTGACAAGTGGAAAATGACAAATGTATTACCTATTTACAAGGCAGGTGACAGGTCCTTAGCTTCGAACTATAGACCAATAAGCCTTACCTCCACTGAGGGAAAATTTATGGAATCAATAATTGCCGAGGGAATTCGTAGCCATCTTGATAGGCATAAATTGATTAATGAATCTCAACACGGTTTTACTAAGGGGCGTTCCTGTCTTACGAATTTACTAACTTTTTTTGCTAGGGTGTTTGAGGTAGATCATGGTAATGATTATGATATTGTGTATATGGTCTTCAGTAAGGCTTTCGATAGAGTTCCACATCAGAGACTTTTGAGGAAACTTAAGACACATGGAATGGGAGGAGAAATTTTTTTCTGGGTAGAGGCATGGTTGACAAATAGGCAGCAAAGAGTTTGTATAAATGGGGAGAAATCAGAATGGGGGCACGTCACAAGCGGTGTTCCACAGGAATCAGTGTTGGGCTCCTTGTTGTTCACAATTTACATAAACGATATAGATGAAGGAATAAATAGCGACATAAGTAAATTTGCTGATGATACCAAAATAGGCCGTCCAATTCATTCTATTGAGGACAGTGCACTCCAGGATGATTTGAATAGACTGATGCAGTGGTCGGAGAAGTGGCAGATGCAGTTTAATGTAGACAAATGCATAGTGTTAAATGTTGGACAGGACAATAACCATGCCACTTATAAACTGAATAGTGAAGATCTTAACACTACTGATTGCGAAAAGGATTTAGGAGTTCTGGTTAGCAGTAATCTGAACCAAAGCAACAGTGCATAAGTGTTCGCAATAAAGCTAACATAATCCTTGGCTTCATATCAAGAAGTATAAATAATAGAAGACCTCAGGTTGTTCTTCAACTCTATATATCCTTGGTTAGGCCTCATTTAGACTATTCTGCACAGTTCTGGTCACCGTATTACAGAATGGATATAAATGCTCTGGAAAACGTTCAGAGGAGGATGACACAGTTGATCCCATGTATCAGAAAATCTTCCCTATGAGTAACTAAATAACAAAAAGGCACAATACCGTGACTGGAACGATACACAAATAACCCGCACATAAAAGACAGAAGCTTACGACGACGTTTCGGTCCGAGTGTGACTTTGTCAATGGTCCAAGTCGGACCGAAACGTCGTCGTAAGCTTCTGTCTTTTATGTGCGGGTTATTTGTGTATCTTCCCTATGAGGATAGACTGAGGGCCCTGAATCTGCACTCTCTCGAAAGGCGTAGAATTAGAGGGGATATGATTGAGGTGTATAAATGGAAAACAGGAATAAATAAAGGGGATGTAAACAGCGTGCTGAAAATATCCAGCCAAGACAGGACTCGTAGCAATGGTTTCAAGTTGGAAAAATTCAGATTCCGGAAGGATATAGGAAAGCACTGGTTTGGTAATAGAGTTGTGGATGAGTGGAACAAACTCTCGAGTACAGTTATTGAGGCTGAAACGTTGTGTAGTTTTAAAAATAGGTTGGATAAATACATGAGTGGGTGTGGGTGGGTGAGAGTTGGACCTGACTAGCTTGTGCTACCAAGTATGGTGCCGTGCTCCTTCCTTAAGTGGAAGTGACCTGACTAGATGGTCATTGTTCTAGGCTGGGGGGTGGCATGGACCTACTTCGCATGGGTCAGTAGGCCTGTTGCAGTGTTCCTTCTTTCCTATGTTCTTAAAGAAGCCGTAATTGCCTCGACCTGGCCATGGCATTAGGATAGTACAAACACGTAGCGTCGGACTCTGCAGATTATGGTCGAGGCTCTACCTCACTAAGAACTAAATGACCGCTACAGGTTAAGCTCTTCACTTAAAAAAACTTAATCACCCTTTTGCAGTCAGTAGGCTTTAGATTAATCAAAGGCTTCAGAATATGGTAATGATGGCAGCGGTAATGATCCTAATTTAAACTGCATTGATTAAGTAACAATACTCTGGCACCAAGATATTCCATAAGACCAAGTTGTACGTTTATTAAGACGCTCATTACCAAGTTTCCCATAATTCCACACAACGGTGTGTGGAAGCAGATTACGATATGTCTTGACGATTCATCGTTTGGGGATAATAACTTTAATGACGGGAACAGTTTCTCTAATTACAGTGATACTGATAATGACTATAATGATTAATTATTAATAGGAATAACATAGTTTACTATTGTAATAAAGTTGGTAGAATTACCGACAATGAACACGACTATTAAAGTCGTGTTCATTTTTTTCCCTGAGCCTCTCCACTACAAACAGGGGAGAGCTGGGGTACAGAGGAATAGGAGCTACGTTCCCTTTCCTCTGATCAAACCAGATTATCTCTTTCCTTGGGCACTTTGACCCCTACAACTAGAGCGCTTCCACATTAAAATATTCTCGCTTCCCGTATTCAGACCTACTCCATTACGGAGGTAGATTGAAAACCAACATCACTTACAGTGGGATAACAAGGCCTCAGTCCGCGTTCCCTGTAATCTCAACTTGGATCCCTCACTCATCACAGGAGAGCAAATATTCGGGAAGCTTAACTCGCGCGGATTCTGTTTATAAAAAGGACAAATCGTCAAATTGAATAAACACCAATTTCCGACGCCCCGTCGACGCGTTGAGATTATGTAATGCCGTAGTTACTGTGCGGTGTTGGTGGTTTTGTGGTGTAATTATCGCTGTGTTACACGTGCCTTTGTTCTGCCATAATCGTTCATTTATCATAGTCCTAACAATTATTATAATTATTGTTCTTTATAGTTTAATCATACACGATATACCTGTTGTTTTCTACATTAGTCGTTGTTCTACGATGCATAGTGCTCTGCTATTTTAATTGCCATTATTTTCCTGTGAGAGATGTCAGTCACTGTACTGCCATAGTTATTATAATCTGAATCACTATTGCCATCTTAATGTGGTGCCATATCACGGTGCTAAAGAAAATGTATCACATAAGTTAGTTATGCAGCACGGATTCTTGTGCACGGTCAGGCCATATGCATTGTTGGTGTGAGTTATGGATTGATATGAGTTGTGGATTTGGGAAAGTTGTTAGGTTCGTGTGAATTGTGATTTAATACGACTTGGTCATACTAATACGAAGCCATACAGATTGTAGGGCCATAGAAGTTGATTGTTCATGGCTATTTAGGTCATTATCGAGCCCTAATATTTTAGGAATTTAGTTATTGCAAAGCCGTAGTGAATGACTGTCCTTCGAAATTTTGGAACTACGGCCAAAGCAGTGTGATATAGATGTGATTGCCAGGTAAAAAAAAAAAATCGCTTTACTTTGCTACGTTTGATCAAATAACACGATTATGGAGCTGGAAGGTTCGGAGAAGACTAAAGACCGGCTACTATTATCTGGTGGCACAAAAGAGAGAAGAAACGTGGAGGAACTTTAAGACTGATATAGCCACTATCCGTAGCCTGAAGTGCACATCCTCTAAACATAACACTGTGTTGCATATGTGTCTTACCTAACAACCTGTCGGTATTTTATACCATTTTATTGTTCACTCTGTCAGACACTGCAACACAAGGGTATCTTGGTACAGACTTGAAATCAACTTCGACAACCTCTACTAGTGAGAATGGCTGGATTTGAGAGGGACCTGACCTCTCAACGTCTACATTCTTACCTCTACTAGTGACCTACGTCTCACCTCCTGGCGCTATATAAGGCTCCATCCTATCACTTCAACTCCATATTGTTTCAGACTATGGAACAATGCTCGTCTCCAGACTGAGGGACTGACCACCTCAAAACTTTAAGGGTGATGGACTGATTACATCGTCTTCAAGTATCTTCTGCTTCTATCAACTTTTCTGTACTCGACTGAAGAAGCCTACTGTGTAGGCGAAACGTTACGAAATAAAGATACCTAACTGTTGCATATGTGTCTTTCTTTAACAACCTGTCGGTATTTTATACCATTTTATTGTTCACTGGGTAGCAAAGGTTAATTAAGCTCACGAACAAGTATCGTTTAGGAACACAGACAAAAGACTTGTTCAAAATACTTCTTCATCGCAATTGGGCTTACCTATTCCTGCAGCCTAGTCTCCCACTACAGACGGGCGTTCTTGCACACGAGACAGTTAATCTCGAACGATCTAATCCTTCGTAAAAATAAAAATAAATATCCTAATATGAACAAAAACTAACCTTTGTTAGGTATCCCCCGAAGAGGGTATTCTGGACTTTTTTTTGTGATATCTTCCTCTAAATTTTCGTTATAACATGAAAAATTTTCATTCCATAATGCCATAATAATGCATAATTGATTATGGTTTCCGTGCAACAACATGAGAAAGCGTCATTGGATAGGCTTCAGTCTGTTTACAATAAATATCAAATAAAACCATGAGTATGCTAGACCCAGGCTAGAGTATGCTAGACCCAGGCTAGAATATGCTAGACCCAGGCTAGAGTATGCTAGACCCAGGCTAGAGTATGCTAGACCCAGGCTAGAGTATGCTAGACCCAGGCTAGAGTATGCTAGACCCAGGCTAGAGTATGCTAGACCCAGGCTAGAGTACGCTGGACCCAAGCTGGTGTACGCTGGACCCAAGCTAGGGTATGCTAGACACATGCTGGGGTATGCTAGACACATGCTGGGGTATGCTAGACCCATGCTGGGGTATGCCAGACCCATGCTGGGGTATGCTAGACCAATGCTGGAGTATGCTAGACCCATGCTGGAGTATGCTAGACCCATGCTGGGGTATGCTAGACCCAAGCTGGGGTATATAACTGTTGAGCCAGTGTTAAAAATCGAGGCTTAAAACCACAGACTTACATAAAGAACATAAGAAGGAACACTGCAGCAGGCCTACTGACTCATGCAGAGCAGGTCCATGTCCCCCCTCCCCCTAGGATTAGCCCAATGACCCACCAGTCTGGTCACCTCCACTCAGGGAAGGAGCACGGCACCAGACCCAGCAGCACAAGCTAATCAGGTCTAACTTACACCCACCCACACCCACTCATGTATTTATCTAACCTATTTTTAAAACTACACAACGTTTTAGCCTCAATAACTGTACTCGGGAGTTTGTTCCACTCATCCACAACTCTATTACCAAACCAGTGCTTTCCTATATCCTTCCGGAATCTGAATTTTTCCAACTTGAAACCATTGCTGCGAGTCCTGTCTTGGCTGGAAATTTTCAGCATGCTATTTACATCCCCTTTATTTATTCCTGTTTTCCATTTATACACCTCGATCATATTCCCCATAATTCTGCGCCTTTCAAGAGAGTGCAGATTCAGGTCCCTCAGTCTATCCTCATAGGGAAGATTTCTGATACATGGGATCAACTGTGTCATCCTCCTCTGTACGTTTTCCAGTGCATTTATATCCATTCTGTAATACGGTGACCAGAACTGAGTAACATAGTCTAAATGAGGCCTAACCAAGGATATATATAGCGACTCAGTAACCATCTTGAAGTTCATGAAAGACCGAGGAAGAATATCTTGGAATGTGCAACTGGGAGACCTAGGAGAACAATTTTAAAGAACAAAATGGCACAATGCTGTGACAGGAACAATACACAAATAACCTTCACATAGAATGAAACTTATGACGACGTTTCGGTCCGATTTGGACTAGTTAATGCTCCAAGTAGGGCTGAAACGTCGTCGTAGTTTTCATTCTCTTAAGTCCGGCTTATCTGTGTACAGGACGATTTTCAGTCGAGAAATAAGCACTGCCAAAAATTGGAAGAGTGGAAAAATGGAACGTTCTGTGGTGTCTGAACTGACTGTTAAGCAATTAGGTAATTTTTAGCGCGTACGTACACGCACGCACACACACACACACACAGTAAATGAGATAATGGAATATGTGACAATATGCAAGGAACTTGAGAGGTTTATACCCAAGAGCAACTGAAATAACAAGAAGGCCGGGATGAGCTCTTGGTTCACTCAAAGGTGTAGAGAAGTCAAAACTAAGTGTGCTAGAGAATGGAAGAAGTATAGAAGGCAAAGGATCCAGGAGAATAAAGAGAGCAGTCGTATAGCCAGAAATGACTATGCGCAGGTAAGAAGGGAGACCCAACGACAATACGAAAATGGTATAGCAGTGAAAGTGTGGGGTGCTACCGAGCACCACGGCTTGCTGTAGTGTTTTAGAATCTCAAGTTAAAAATGTTGAAGGAGGTTCTACTTCTTCAGGAGGAAAATAGGCTGAAGCTTCGCCTAGATTGGTTTGGGAGTATGAGATGGTTGGAGCTGGTAAGGAGGAAAAGGTTACCAGCAGTGAGTTGGAGAGTGGCAGCCACTTTAAGTGGCAAATGGTTCACAATTCAGGAAGAAGGAAGATGTGAAGGTAGGAAATCGATTCTCTGTTCTCCAAGACGAGTGTACTTCAGTGATTAGTGAGGGTAAAGGTACCATTGACTCCCCTGCTAATCAAGGTGAGAATATTCTGATTGTGGGAGATTCTCAGGCAAGATATATGGACCATGCATCTTGTAAAAGAGATAAGAAGGCCAGACAGAGAGTGTGCCTCGAAGGAGCTGGTGTTGGTGACATAGTCAGCAGGTCGGATAATATCATGTCAGGTAATGGACATAAGCCCATTATCTGTCTTACTGCTGATGGAAATGACATTGGGAATGGCAGGAGACAGGAGCTGCTGGATAAGTACAGGTCAGCCTTTGATGTAATCAGGTCTAAGAGGGATGATAATCATATGTAGCATCTTGCCCCTAGAAGGGGAGTGGGCAATGAATGAATGTCTAGGGCAATTGGTGTAAGTTGCTGGGTAGACAGGTACTGCAAGAAACTTGCAGTCCCATTCATTGATAACTGGGACAAATTCTATGGCAAACGTGATATGTAAAGAATGGGGTTCATCTTTCTGGGGCTGGAGTAGTTGCATTAGCCAATTCGACTGAGGGGGCCATTGATGACTTGTCTAGGACTTTAAACTGATAGATTATAGAGGTATGGGTGCTTGTGGGAAACAAACAGGCTGCAGTATTAGGGTTGAAAACAGCAGATTTTACCGGGATACCTCAGGGATATGTTTAAAAGACAATATTCAAAATAAAGTTGCTAGTAAAGGCAAAGCAATTGATCAAACAGAGATAGTAGAGGGCAACGAGTGACTAGCTGCCTTAAGGTTTTCTATACAAATAGTAGGAGTCTAAGATATAAGATATATGAGCTGCAAGTGTAGGTAATATAGGTATTATTTCTATAACAGAGACCTGGTTCAACTTGAAAGATAGAGAAATGCCTTCTGAATGTAACATAGTGTCAACAGAGAGAGTGGTTGAGTGGCGATGTATGTCAGAGATAATTTAAATTATGTTAGACAAGATATAAGATTAGAAACATCAGACACAGAATCTGTTTGGCTATAGTGTATCGAGGGTCATGAAAAATTAATTTTGGGTGTGATTTATAGGCCCCCAAACCTAGATAGGGGGTGCAGAAAGCTGCTATGGGACGAGATTCATAAGGCGTCTAGATATGAAAATGTTGTGTTGAGAGATTTTATCTTTAGATAAACTGATTGAAACAATGTGACAGGAAATCTTGAGTATAGTGACTATCTTGATACGGTTCAGGATTGTGACAGGTGTTACCGCCATCACTCCCACCTTCCCGGTGACAGGTGTTACCGCCATCACTCCCACCTTCCCAGTGACAGGTGTTACCACCATCACTCCCACCTTCGCGGTGACAGGTGTTACCGCCATCACTCCCACCTTCCCGGTGACAGGTGTTACCGCCATCACTCCCACCTTCCCAGTGACAGGTGTTACCGCCATCACTCCCACCTTCCCAGTGACAGGTGTTACCGCCATCACTACCACCTTCCCGGTGACAGGTGTTACCGACATCACTCCCAACTTCCGGTGACAGGTGTTACCGCCATCACTCCAACCTTCCCGGTGACAGGTGTTACCGACATCACTTCCACCTTCCCGGTGACAAGTGTTACCACCATCACTCTCACCTTCCCGGTGACAGGTGTTACCACCAACACTCCCACCTTCCCGGTGACAGGTGTTACCGGCATCACTCCCACCTTCCCGGTGACAGGTATTACCACCATCACTCCCACCTTCCCGGTGACAGGTGTTACCACCATCACTCTCACCTTCCCGGTGACAGGTGTTACCACCAACACTCCCACCTTCCCGGTGACAGGTATTACCACCATCACTCCCACGTTCCCGGTGACAGGTGTTACCACCAACACTCCCACCTTCCCGGTGACAGGTGTTACCGGCATCACTCCCACCTTCCCGGTGACAGGTGTTACCGCCATAACTCCCACCTTCCCGGTGACAGGTGTTACCGACATCACTCCCACCTTCCCGGTGACAGGTGTTACCGCCATCACTCCCACCTTCCCGGTGACAGGTGTTACCACCATCACTCCCACCTTCGCGGTGACAGGTGTTACCGCCATCACTACCACCTTCCCGGTGACAGGTGTTACCGACATCACTCCCAACTTCCCGGTGACAGGTGTTACCGCCATCACTCCCACCTTCCCGGTGACAGGTGTTACCGACATCACTTCCACCTTCCCGGTGACAGGTGTTACCGCCATCACTCCCACCTTCCCGGTGACAGGTGTTACCGCCATCACTCCCACCTTCCCGGTGACAGGTGTTACCGACATCACTTCCACCTTCCCGGTGACAGGTGTTACCACCATCACTCTCACCTTCCCGGTGACAGGTATTACCACCATCACTCCCACGTTCCCGGTGACAGGTGTTACCACCAACACTCCCACCTTCCCGGTAACAGGTGTTACCGGCATCACTCCCACCTTCCCGGTGACAGGTGTTACCGCCATAACTCCCACCTTCCCGGTGACAGGTGTTACCGACATCACTCCCACCTTCCCGGTGACAGGTGTTACCGACATCACTCCCACCTTCCCGGTGACAGGTGTTACCGCCATCACTCCCACCTTCCCGGCGACAGGTGTTACCGCCATCACTACCACCTTCCCGGTGACAGATGTTACCGCCATCACTCCCACCTTACCAGTGACAGGTGTTACCGCCATCACTACCACCTTCCCGGTGACAGGTGTTACCGCCATCACTCCCACCTTCCCGGTGACAGGTGTTACCGCCATCACTCCCACCTTCCCGGTGACTGGTGTTACTGCCATCACTCCCACCTTCCCGGTGACAGGTGTTACCGCCATCACTCCCACCTTCCCGTTGACAGGTGTTACCACCATCACTCCCACCTTCCCGGTGACAGGTGTTACCGCCATCTCTCCCACCTTCCCGTTGACAGGTGTTACCACCATCACTCCCACCTTCCCGGTGACAGGTGTTACCGCCATCTCTCCCACCTTCCCGGTGGCAGGTGTTACCACCATCACTCCCACCTTCCCGGTGACAGGTGTTACCATCACTCCCATTTTCCCGGCCTTCACACAGGTGGTCCTGACCAAAGCAGTCTTCCCGGCATGGTTCACGAGAACACCAGAGCCACAGTGCTGCTCTCGACTGGTTCTCAATGGAAGCTTAGTTACAGTTCGGTCATTATGAGAGTTGCATGTGAGGCCGCAGTTACGTATCTCAGTCACACACACACAAGGAGCCCTTCTCTCCCTCTGGCTGTGGAGTGTTGTGCAAGACCCTTAACAAATGTCTCTAATTTTTAAAGTTGCAAGTCATCATATGACTAAGACCTGCTCCAGATGGCGCTGATCTTGTTTCCCGATGAATCTTACCTAACCTTGGTAGGTCCTTCTCACTAGAGTCCTTTTTGTTATATGTCTTGGTTGCTATAAGGAACGCAGCCAGTACTCTCATTCCTAACTTATCAGTCATTGACTGGCGGATGATTCAGTTGTGTACTGTGGTTAGCCAGGAATATTAGCTCTGTTTGAGATTTGTAACGTGACAGGGAGTCAACTTGCAGAATCCATGAGTTCGTATGAGACTTCTATAAACTTTAGGAAAATATTCCTACCGTTATTAACACCATAAAATATTAACCCAAGTGTAACCAAAGAAAGCCAAGCAACATGGCTTCTTTCCTTTGGTGTTCTTACCATCCTTTCCTAGGATGAAGCAGACCAATTCCAGCCATCTATGCTACCCGTTTATTTTTTTTAATGAAGTCTTTTGGTGCTTTGCTCTACGTTTATTATACTTTTCCTTTTTTTCTACAACTCTTATTTCCTTTATCTTAAACTAGGTTCAATTAAAGCAATTTGGGCTAGTTTTCGTTAGGCTAAGTTACATAAAGCTATAAATTATATTTCCAATAAGCAGATGAGGAAAACAGCCCGAGGAAAATCTTGCAACGAAGTGGTAGAGGAATAATTGTAAACATACAGATTTTAATATTACCGGTATCACATCTCTTAGTGCTAATACGGACTGATTTATGGGTGTAAGATGTCTTGTTTTGGCTCGCGTGCAATTATTACCGGTATCACATCTCTTAGTGCTAATACGGACTGATTTATGGGTGTAAGGTGTCTTGTTTTGGCTCGCGTGCAATTATTATCCGGGTGCTTGCGGATGTAAGCCAGATACTCAGACACTGAGCCATGAATCACTTCTTGATTAGGTTAGGTTAGTGACTGGCTGTTCAACCTGCTGGAACAATTTCACAAAGTATAATGCTTTAAATAAGGCTACAGTCACCAACAATTAATTACTAAGAAACTTCAGAAAGGTTAAGTTACTGTTAATCATTTCACTAGTAATTTATTCCCGGTAGTTCCCTACGGAACATTTCGTGTTTTGTCATAGAACAATTAGTTAATTGCAGTGATCCATTGCTTCTTATGTTTCTGACGGATGAAGAGAGAAGTTGAACTGAGAGAACTTTGCGTACGATTAAAAATAGGTTGGACAGATACATGTGTGGGTGTGTGTGATTTGGACCTGCCTATCATGGGCCAGTAGGCCTGCTACAGTCCTAATCTTTTCTTCTTAATTCAAGGTTATTTCACTACTAGTTTTGCCATTACCAGGTCATTTCGCTGCTTGCAGCTCTTTCCTTCAAAATTGATTTTACATTTTTTTTAGTACTCCCGATTTGTATATTTGAATGATATACGAGAAGCTTTTTCAAGACACTTGTTGTTTAAATAACGCTCTGTCATTTTTCATTTATTATCATTAAATTTCAAGCCTGTAACTCATTTGTCTCCAAATATGGTTCCCAGCGACACTACTGACCTTAATATGCCTTTAGAAAAATACATTATCATTATTTTACGTCCAGGTCACTATAAAAATTGTAAAACGTAAAAGCAAAAATTTATTGTATTAAACAATTTTGGTAGCATAATAAAGGGGTAATGAAATAGGTCATGTTGGCTGAAACTGTTGTAAATGAATGGTATACAATACCGGCAAAATAAAGAATCAGGCACATATACAACATCTGGGTATCTTTATTTGTAGGCGCTTCGCCATCCAGTGGCTTTACGAACTGCCAACCTTCATGCCTGTACTTAATATTTTTCATGTCTACGACACTTTTCACTAACTCCAAGGCTGAGGAACTTACCACCACATCTTTTATATATAACTCTAAATTCTTCATATTGTGTTCTTATATTGTATTGATAAAGCCACTGGTTGGCGAAACGTCTAGAAATAAAAATACCCAGATGTTGCACATGACTAATTGTTCTTGATGACTGGAGTCACTTTAAGGTCGGGGTTTAACATTTTGAACAGCATACCCCTCATAAATTTAGCGGAAGTAATGAGGACCTCATTATGCAAATGAGGACATGATTAATACCTTATAAAAGATAAAAATTCATCATCACGCTTGTAGTAACTTGGCTAGATGCAAGACGAGTTACCATCGCATGGATGTACAAGCAACACAATTTGTAATGTATTAGGGGTGTATGTAATTCGTCAACATTATTACTTAAATGTAACATATCTCGGCGAAAAGCAGACACTGAGATATTTTTCAAGGAGGGAGAGGATTGATTACCTCTCCTTTCCCAGCGACAGTATGACAAGATTTTTCAGCCACTAGCGGCGAAACTTTTCCTTGAACTGTACACGAGTGTCTTTTTCCACTGTATGACTCTCTACAGGTTTAACACGTCTCCCGTTAAAATAATTACTGATAAATAACGCTTAGATTAAAAGATAGACTGCAGCTGGCGCACACTCCCATATACTAACAATGCTCTAAACACACCCGTGTACAGCATCCGGATGCACATTATAGACTCAAGGGACAGAGGCTGCAAACTTATCTCGAAGAGAAAGGCCTATAGATAGGTATAGTGCGTGGTGTGTGGAAAAAGACAATTGTGTACCCCCATAGGGCATGGTATATTGCCAGAGGCTCAATTCAGCAGAATAACCTCTGCAGCCAATGCTCGTCTGGAAATTTCAAGAGCAGCTTTCAGGAATCTCAACAAAGGGTCATTGCGGGCCTTTTATCCATCATCTATCAGGCCCACAGCTAAGGGACGGGAGCTACGAAAAGAGGTAAGAGTCTTATTTAGCTCAATCTAATGAAATTGGAGGACAAAAAAAGTGACAAGATACCAACATACAAAATGCTCAATAGGAATTGATAGTGTGGACAGGGACAGCTGAGCCAGAGGATGAACACAAGTACTCTGGGACAACTGGAAGTTGACACAAATGAGCCACAAGGATGTCAGGAAGTATTTCTTTAGTCTGAGTGTCCGGGATGTTGAATGATCTTGATAACAGTAAAACATACCAACAAGTTGATAATTAAGACACATTTGCAACAGTTGGGTATCCGACCACCTCAAATATTATTTCTCTAAGGTTGTTGGACTGAGTACTTCATTTCATTGCTGTACCTGCTGTGTCTGTATTGGACTGATGAAACCTATTGTGTAGGCAAAACGTTTCAACAATAAAGATACCCAACTGTTGCACGTCTTAATCATCAAATGGAATGATCTTGGTGGGGAAGTGGCGGGGGCAGGTTCCATACATGGTTTTAATAGAAAGTATGTTAGGGTCCATGAAGCTAGGAAGGAGTGAATCTGGAAGACTGCAAGTTGAGAGGCGGAACCAGGAGCTGATACTCGACTCTCGCAACCACAGCTAGGCGAGTACAAATAAGTGAGTGCTCACGTGGTAGCAGAAACAAAACTCACCAAGGGTCTATCGACAAGGGCTTCTGACACATGGTACCTAAACTAACATGCCAAGAACACACTCCCACGTACGCACAATATAATGCACACTCGCGTACGTACAATTCAATGCGCACGTGCACGCACGCATGTACACACACACACCTAAGTACGTATAATATAATGAACATACATATGTGCACAATAAAATGCACGCACTGGTGGTTAACGCTCTCGCTTCAAGTACGTATTCCCAGCCAGAGTAGAAACATTGGATACCTGTTGTCTATGTTCCCCATCAGTAAAATGGGTACCTGGGTGTTAGTCGACTGGTGTGGGTCGCAACACTGACCTAAGAGACAGCTGGGCCGCGGGGGCGTTGACATGGTAATCTAACCATGTACAAATAGAGAGCACATGCTCTGTATAACACAGCACACATACTTCCACTTAATCATACTGTGCACACAGTCTCACGTACATATAACCATGCACACGCACCGCCTCGGACATATACTCACATGTCACTTCTGTTAACAAGGAGGCTGAAGTTATAGACAACTTCGAACAAAAGTTTACAGAGAGAAGCATAACCTCATTTGGGCACAACAGACACAGACGTACGAGAGGTGAATCATTATTTTTATTTTCACATGGGAACACATTATATCCTACAGCGTCATTCAGCACTGAGAGAATGAGAGGTAATATACGAATAACCAGCACATAGGAAAAAGATCTTTACAGCGTTTCGGTCTGAATTGGACCATTGATTAGTCACACTAACACATAAAGATGAGGGAGCCTCTATAGAAGAGGACAGGGACGGGACAAAGAGAGGAATAAAGAAAGAAGTGGAGATGTAGTAGTAGGGGTAATACTGATAATGGAAGTAGTGGTGAAAGTAGGTAGGGGGTGTAGTGTAGTGACACAAGAGGCAGAAAAGAGTGAAGTGAGGCAATAGTAGTAGTAGTAGTGGTGGTGGTAGTAATGTGGTTTGAATCAAGGAAAGGGGGAGATTAGCGCTAATTCCTTCTATCAAAAGCACTACATAAGCATCAAGGGTGCGTAAGGTAATGATCGTTGGTTCATCACCTGTGAATTATTTTTTTTTTCGTATGCTACAGTTAGCTACAACTTTTCCACTTTAATTTAATAGCGTCAGGTTTACCAAGTTGTTTCATATTCCCACGATTTTATACTTATCCATTTGCATAATCCCTTGATTGCTAATTCTGATTCTCAGTGCATGTTGTAATACATTACTACGTACCAAGCTGTAACACTATATTCACTGATGTACGTTAGGCTGCTAATACATAAAGCATAATTTTTAAACATCATCCTCACTTGGAATATTACTTGTTAGACCTCTGGCACTAACAAACTCAGGGTGGACGGGGAGAATCTCTTAGTAGTCCAGAGTGCATTAGGTGGTTACAGAACTCAACTGGTCTAAAGTCACTGATGGTTGGGTACGTCATTATGTAGTGCTGCAGTGTGTGCTCCTGCTCCTTGTCACACAATCTTAAAACTAGAGTACTGAGGATGTAGTGATTTCCTGACTTAAAAATTTGCTTACAACGTCTAGCTGCCTGGTGATTATCCTGTTATACATATATATATATATATATATATATATATATATATATATATATATATATATATATATATATATATATATATATATATATATATATATATATATATGTCGTGCCGAATATGTAAAACTGGTCAATTAGCAAGAACTCATTTAAAATTAAGCCCTTTCTAAAATTTTCTCTTATACGCTTAAAGATATATATTTTTCATTAATGTTAATGTAAAAAATTTTAATTTTGCACCAAAAGATTCTTAGAAAACTTACCTAACCTTATTATAACAACAGCAATCTATTTTAGCCTAACCCAACTAAATATATTTTAAATACGTTTACAATAATTTGGTACTAAACAAACACAATCAAATATATTTTTTTCGTTAGGTTCAGAATGAATTTGGCGAAATTATTGCATTCACAAATTTTCACTTGTCCTAAATGGCAAGATGAGCGTTGCTATTTAAGCCAAGATCGCAAGTTCTGCCTATTCGGCACGACATATATATATATATATATATATATATATATATATATCGTGCCGAATATGTAAAACTGGTCAATTAGCAAGAACTCATTTAAAATTAAGTCCTTTCTAAAATTTTCTCTTATACGTTTAAAGATATATATTTTTAATTAATATTAATGTAAACATTTTTAATTTTGCTCCAAAAGAATCTTAGAAAACTTACCTAACCTTATTATAAGAAGAACAATTTATTTTAGCATAATCCAACTAAGTATATTTTAGATTTGTTTACAATAATTTAATACTAAACAACCGCAGTGAAATATATTTTTTTCGTTAGGTTCAGAATGATTTTGGTGAAATTATTGCATACACAAATTTTCACTTGTCCTATATGGCAAGATGAACGTTGCTATTTAAGCCAAGATCGCAAATTCTGCCTATTCAGCACGACATATATATATATGTCGTGCCGAATAGGCAGAACTTGCCATCTTGGCTTAAATAGCAACGCTCATCTTGCCAAGTAGGACAAGTGAAAATTTGTATATGCAATAATTTCGCCGAAATCATTCTGAACCTAACGAAAAAAATATATTTCACCGTGTTCGTTTATATATATTGTATCTATATACAGGATAATCACCAGGCAGCGAGACGTCGTAAGCAAATTTTTAAGTTAAGAAATCACTACATCCTCAGTACTCTAGTTTTAAGATTGTGTGACAAGGAGCAGGAGCACACACTGCAGCACTACATAATGACGTACCCAGCCATCAGTGACTTCAGATCAGTTGAGTTCTGTAACCACCTTCCACACGCAAATTATGCTTCAAATGTCTGTTTCGTCGTCGTGGTTGACGTCCTTACTCAATAAAACGGGTTTGGTGATGCTAGTGAAAGGCTCTTATTCCAAGGAAGTAGAACTACCCTAACCTTCGTTGAATGAAACTCAATGGGTTTAGCTTCTCCCCATGAATTAAAAATGGATATATTGGCTGAGATCTATTTGGCTAAAACGGTTCCTCATCATCTAAAGCTGTAGACTGAGTCTGAATCACAAAATATATCTCCTCCAGTATTTTTTGAGCACACTGGATGAAAAGTATAATACGGCCATTTGGGTTGAGCCAACTCTTTTGCGTAGGTTAATTTTTTATGCATACATTGCTATTGTAGACGTCACAGGCTGTTACAGTAAGACTTGTGTGATAAACCGATACATCAGTGTACACACTCAGTGCTCAGTTGGTCCCAGAATATCCAAAAATATGAGGAGTTATTTTCAATACTACTGCTCTGGGCAAGACCCGTAACTCTTCGAAATAACTTTTGGTGACTTTCGTTAATATTTGTACATCAGAATTCTGGTGTGAGATGTGAAGGATGGCGACACATGGTTGGCACATTTTATTTGATTTGGTTGGCAACGATCCTCTTAAACCTGCAACCCAAGGATTTATGTTGTGGTTTCGGTTGTGAAGTTGGCGTTTTAGAATCTTGCATAACTTCAATACAGGAGCAGGCGTTTTAATTTATTCAAATATCTTCTGTATGTTAGGAAGCTTAAATTCCTTTCATTTAGTTGAAAATTCTTGTTCTTAGAATACTGGGAATTATCCTCAAGGCGTCGTTTTGTATTACCTCTCACTTCTTCAGTGCAGCATTGGGAACGTATAATTGCGGAGCTTTAGAAAAACCAATTAGAAATACGACACATCTTGTAAAATAATCAGGAATTTCTTTAGAAATTACTATTCTTTCATCCAGTGATTTTAGAGGTTCGAGTCTTTCTGCTGTGCAGGTCATCAGCAGCGGCAGTCTTGAAACTTAATTTAAAGTATTAACATCTTATTCAACATGCATCTCCCACAAGTCAGTCTGGCTGCGTTTAAGAGTTAATGATCGGTGCAGTGCATTGTTTCGAGGTAAATCTTACGCCTGTCCGGTCAAACGTATTCCACTGTAGCATATTCAGCTAGTTTTCAATGGTTATACTTTGAGTTTTCCTTGATAGGTAATGATCGTTAATCCCTTTTGAAGAGAGTGCATGTGTGTCTTTTGAAGTGAGATTATGCTTTAAATGTTTTTATTGGTAGGATTTTTATGCTTTCTAGAAAATCCTGTACGCTTGTTTTAGAGCATAAAATATTTAAATATTTCGAAACGTGTACAGTTCTTAAAACTAACGTTGCCTGCACACTTCAACCAAAAAAATGCACTCTTCATGACAAGACACGTTCTGTTCTCAGCAAATCAACACTACATATGAAAATTGAGGGAAAAGATTTCCGTATCTTTGACAGAAAATAGAACCTGTGTCTTCCATAGCAACGCATGCACACTAATTGACATAACATGTACACTTAGTAGCAAAGTGCATACTCTTGCTTTCTCTTTATCTTCAACAAAATACATTTTCTTAAGATAAATCATTAAAAACGCATTGAAGATTGCATGTTACAACACCGCTGTAACAGGTAAAATCTTCCAAATATTTCATCTGATCCTATCTACATATGAGTTTAGAAAGAGATAAAAAGTCACAATACCGTGGATGGAACAATTCGTAAATAACCCGTATTTACGCGAGTAAAACTTAGGAAAACGTTTAGGTCAAACCTGGACCATTAACAAGTAACACAGAAAAGCAATAAGGGATGGGAGTCAGAACATATACGGGTGTGCTAAAACGGTAAGATGAAATAGTGGTATTGGTGGTAGTGGTATGGGTGGTGATAGTCATAGTATAGCAGTGGTTGAGGTAGGTATAAGATGGAAGTAGTGGCGAGAAAGGCAGAGAGAATAGTATCAGCAAAGAAATAGTAGTAATAGTAGTGGAGATAGTCTATAAGAATAAGAAAACAAAGGAGCACTACTGGCTCAGAAGGTAGGATAAAATCCCTTGAGGGGTAAAACCGCCATATAGACAGAATGCAAGGAAGGCAATGAAAATATAGGATAGGTCAAGAGGTAAGGAGATAAGGAAGAGCCTAAGGTTAGTTCAAGCCAAGAGTGTTCTGAAGTTTAGTGCATTTGATAGTGTTATGAGAAACGAAGGAATCTGAAGAGACAGCCAGGAATATGATTGACATTAAGAATGTAGTGCATAAGGGAAGCTTCAGTAAGATGGTGTCTGTGACGGATAGGAGGGTAGACAGTTTTGGCAGAGGACAGGTTAATAACAGGATAACTGATTTCTTACGTGACGTAAAAGATAAATAGTATAGTGATACCGTCAAGATGTGCCAAAAGACACTTATGTACAGTTCAGAACGTTTATTAGAGGAAACGTTTCGTCACGAATGACTTCTTCAGTTCTAATACAGTATCTATTAGGACTGAAGAAGCCACACATGGCGAAACGTTTCCTTTAATAAATATCTTTTTTGACATGACAGAATAGAGAATTGATAGTGTTGGCAAAGCTAACTTTTCTTTTGTGCTCCTGATGTCTGTCTTCTCTAAGATATTAGAGAGGAGAAGAGGAGCAGAAAATGGAGAACTCATCGGAACCATCACATTTTTTTTTTATTTTTCCCAATTTTTTGAGAACTGTCATTCTTACGTATATCCTGTCATTGTGATCGTGGCATAAACCCTTTTGTATAGTTTAATAAGACTTTCTTAATTTTCACTCGACATTTTTCCCTACATAACATTTCGAAGCTATTATCATTCCTAGACGCCTTATTCTAACCATCTTTATACCACATCATCCTGACATAATTTTATTCATCAACATCATCATCTGCAGCAGCAGTTTCTTAATCATCGGTCATCATAAAATTATCGTAATATTACCTGGTTAATAATCGTAATATTAATAATCGTAATCGTTAATAATCGTAATATCGTAATATTACCATCTATAAATAACTCGCTTGTACCGAGGACTACCGTCATTAACCTGATGAAGCCTCTCCCGCTGTGCTGTGCAAATTAGCTGAGGAAACACACTTCTGGCATGAATGACCCAGATTTCACACACTAATTGCAGCGTTTTGTGATCAACTTGATACTCGCGTTCGGTGTCTAGAGTGTTTGAAAAAAAAGCAGTGTTTTTCCCCTACTTTAATTATTTTCTCTCCACCTAGAGCAGGACACGGGGAAGAGAGAGAGTGGGGGGTTGCACTTGTGCTTGCGGATCTGCCTGACCGAACAGGAGATGGGATTTCCATGCTCATTGGAGAATGTGTTGAGTGCGTGTGTTAGTACGCCTCAGAATTCTTGAAAATTCCATGCCATTGCGTCTAGTCTTAATTATACCCAGGAGTGATGCAACCGGATTAAACTGACCTTTGCCAAATTTCGTGTAGTGTAAAATGAATGATCAGCTATGTTGTGTGGGGTTTGAGAAGGACCTGCCTAGTATGAGCCGGTAGGCCTGCTACAGTGTTTTTTCTTTCTTATTCTCTTATGATTTCAAAAACTCAGGTGTATCTTACAGTTGTATAATCTTCCATGCATCTTACGGCTATGCAAGAATGGTATATATTACCGACAAGATGAAATTAAGACACATGTGCAACATCTGGGTGTCTTTATTGTAGACGTTTCGCCATCCAGTGGCTTTATCAATACAAATTCCAGGACATGACTTGAATACAGTAGGACTATATACAGAAGATGAGGTAATCAGTCCCTCAACCTTGGAGTTGGTGCGAAGAGCACCGTAGTCGTGGAGATTCCGAAGCAGAAGCAAGGAGCCTGGCCCTTATATACTAACGTCAGGTGTAGCAGACGAGGGCATAGTCACTGGTAGGCGGGATTCCCCAGTGGAAGTAGGTCCTTCCCAAAGAGATGAGTTAGTTGTACATGTACATAACCTTCACGACTACGACAACTACTACTACAACTAACCTATCGCTTTGGGAAGGACCTACTTCCACTGGGGAATCCCGCCTACCAGTGACTATGCCCTCGTCTGCTACACCTGACGTTAGTATATAAGGGCCAGGCTCCTTGCTTCTGCTTCGGAATCTCCACGACTACGGTGCTCTTCGCACCAACTCCAAGGTTGAGGGACTGATTACTTCATCTTCTGTATATAGTTCTACTGTCTTCAAGTCATGTCCTGGAATTTGTATTGATAAAGCCACTGGATGGCGAAACGTTTACAATAAAGATACCCAGATGTTGCACATGTGTCTTTATTTCATCTTACGGCTATCTTACGGCTATATAGTCTTTCATGATTGTAAAGACTCTTACGGCTGTATTTTCGTAATTTTCAACCTCTAAAGCGTATCAAAGACGTAGTTTTCTTAGATATTATTTGAAAACAAAAACGGAAGTAGTAGAACAAGCTTTTATTAACAATGTTTCTCTCTGTATAAAACCTTATCAAGTACGATAAAGACTTGATAAAGAGCTTTCATGACTAGATTACGCTCTATACAGAGTGAAACATTATCCAGGTAAAATCTTGCTCTGTAACTTATGCCCTTTGTCGATAGTACACAATTTCATTCAACTTTGCATGCTTTATTGATCTCTTTTGCTTCATTTCATTACCGCTAAATTAATGTTCTTGGACTTATAATTTGAGGTGATCACATCACACGCCAAAATCTTAGAAAAATTATTAAGAAGATTGTGAAACACTATAAAAAATTTACAGAATCCATAACATGGGCTTAGAGGAAGATGCTTCTACCTAGTAACCGGTTTGTCATTATAACAGGATTTTCGACAAAACTTTCCTGGAGGTGTGTGCGCTCTGACGCATGTGAAGTACACTGCTTGCCATGCTTGAGCCTGATTGCTTCCCATTCTCAAGGCACTGTGAGAGATTAGTGAATTTAGTACTTCCCTTTTATAGAATAATAATTTGGACGCAGATGAAGACGAGCAGAATGCTAATGTAATAAACACGTGGAGTGAATTTTTCAAGTGTGACCAGGGTATTTAACAAAACTGGTGCAGATTTTATTTTAACATTCTAATAATCTGGTCCTATAGGTAAACAACGAATAAATTAAATATGGAAGGGAACAAAATGCAGAGAGTAGAAGGGGAGCATTAAGAAATTATGGATGACTGTCGGATGAGCATTACTGATAGGAATGCATGTATCATTACTATCACAAGTTCCATAAAAATAGTAAGTTTAGTAATGGAAACTTTGAATACATGAGATACGAAACTAGTGGGTACTCGTCTGGAAAGGCGTATCACTGAATTTGTGTTTGAAGCAATACTTCCCGTTCCCTCAGCTGTTGTTGAAAGTTCTCATATTTGGTCAGCGCTCTTTGCCGCAGTGAACCGCAGGTTTTCTTTCCTCTCTAAGGCTCTTTATTGCCCTTAAACTGTGTTACTGTTGTACATAAAAAAGAGCCTAATAAGTTTAGCAAAACCGGAGGTCAAAAGCAAGCTGCTCAACAACGACGTGAAATTTTGTATAGGACAATATTCTTGCTTCTTGACCAAGCTTTTTTCAAGTGTTTCATAGACTTGCAAAAGCTTGATCTCCAACCGAAACGTTTATTAATAAGACTCTGCTGTTATGCCATTTTATTGAGAAGACGTTTCGTCCACCAGGGACTTTATTAATTCTGATGAATGTTGATAAATCCTTGGCTGGAGAAACGTCTGTTCAATAAAATTTCATAATCCGCATTATTGTCTTAGTAATGATCAAACCAAATGCAAAGAATGTGGTCAGTCCTATGATCACTATCTTGAACACTGTGCTAAATTGTCCACTTATTGAGACATGATGAGATTAACCTATGAGACTTGTCAAGATATCTTAATGAAAATAAGATACCAGACGTATTAAACAAGTTTCCTAAATTTGCTTGCAACAGTTAAGTGAACTGTAGATATAAATCCAGATGTCTTCATGTAAATCTTTTTTTGGGCCTAGTTCCTAGGCCTTTTGCATATCCACATGCTCCTACGCTGCCGTTCACAGAATGGATATGTGGTTCACAATAAACTAGCCTCTTCGGCGGCAAAATCTAAAATCTGATCTTAGTAACATACTGGACAGAGTACAGTACCATTCATACAAAAGTGATACCTTGACTTAATAGTGTCCATTCTGTGTCCTTCGTTTTAGAAGACTCGGAAAATATTCAGAGACCTTCTCTGATCTCACACGTTAAGTCAGATGCCTGAAAAAAAAATCCTTTACAAGGAGAGGGAACTCGTCTTCACGGACCCATGGACAGTCTCACTCCATAATCATTTTCAGCAGTATGTATGGTAATGCCGATGAAGTCAGCTCTTCTTGTCAGCCAATTTTTCGAGGTTAAGAGGCGGGGTCGGGAACTGAATCTTGGCCCCCGTGAATGCAATTCGTCGTTTATAGCTCGGTGAATATTTATATCTGGTGCACGAAGAGTCTTCTCATTATATTCCAAAAACTGTACATTGCACTTAATGCACAACTCGGTGGGTACCTGACTGGAGCCACAACTCTGAACACGTATTAAATGACAGCGCAAAAAGAAGATACTTATTTTAATTATGGCGGAGAGAAAGACCCAAGGAGTATATTTCCTACAGAAAAATACGAGGCTTTGAGATAACAAATCCAGTTCTTTGGGTCAAGAGCCCCTCGCCGGCATCAAGGTGCGTCCCACAAAAAAAAAAAAATAATCAAGACAAACCAAAACTGTCCCTAGTTGCGGGCTGGTGTTAATAACTTGGGATTCAGCGTACACCATCTCGCCTGCCCAATATCCAATGACATAAAAATTGAAAACTGAGTCATAATGATTTATGGCCTTAAATTAGTAATCAAAATTTTTTAATTTGTATGAGAACTGGGTAAAAATTAGAAAATACTTTCGACATTGTGAGCGAGAACTGACAACATGTGAAATGTTGACTTGACACTTATATACAGCTGCTGTTTGTTTCAATAAATTTTACCTATTATTTACACACACATACTCATTATATATATATATATATATATATATATATATATATATATATATATATATATATATAATATATATATATATATATATATATATATATATATATAAACACTGATCTCTGGCTGAAGGAGACTCGAACCTACGAACCTTGGAACAAGGGACGCAGTGCTTTACCAATCTACCCACACTGGACCAATACCTTGGAGTCCAGCTTGCGCTAGACATTGATCCAAGGCAGCCAGCTTTCAGGGAGAAGGCTTACAGCTTTTCATCTCATCTCCTGCATGCATCAGCCTTACTAGAGATTTTAACAATGCAAGGAATTCGCGAGAGCAAGCGCAAGCTGGACTCCAAGGTATTGGTCCAGTGTGGTGAGTTCGGTATAGCACTGCGTACCTTGTTCCAAGGTTCGTAGGTTCGAGTCTCCTTCAGCCAGAGATCAGTGTTTATGTATATTTTGCCTGCTCTCGCAAATTCCTTGCATATATATATATATATATATATATATATATATATATATATATATATATATATATATATATATATATATATATATATTTTATTATCACACCGGCCGATTCCCACCAAGGCAGGGTGGCCCGAAAAAGAAAAACTTTCACCATCATTCACTCCATCACTGTCTTGCCAGAAGGGTGCTTTACACTACAGTTTTTAAACTGCAACATTAACACCCCTCCTTCAGAGTGCAGGCACTGTACTTCCCATCTCCAGGACTCAAGTCCGGCCTGCCGGTTTCCCTGAATCCCTTCATAAATGTTACTTTGCTCACACTCCAACAGCACGTCAAGTATTAAAAACCATTTGTCTCCATTCACTCCTATCAAACACGCTCACGCATGCCTGCTGGAAGTCCAAGCCCCTCGCACACAAAACCTCCTTTACCCCCTCCCTCCAACCCTTCCTAGGCCGACCCCTACCCCGCCTTCCTTCCACTACAGACTGATACACTCTTGAAGTCATTCTGTTTCGCTCCATTCTCTCTACATGTCCGAACCACCTCAACAACCCTTCCTCAGCCCTCTGGACAACAGTTTTGGTAATCCCGCACCTCCTCCTAACTTCCAAACTACGAATTCTCTGCATTATATTCACACCACACATTGCCCTCAGACATGACATCTCCACTGCCTCCAGCCTTCTCCTCGCTGCAACATTCATCACCCACGCTTCACACCCATATAAGAGCGTTGGTAAAACTATACTCTCATACATTCCTCTCTTTGCCTCCAAGGACAAAGTTCTTTGTTTCCACAGACTCCTAAGTGCACCACTCACTCTTTTTCCCTCATCAATTCTATGATTCACCTCATCTTTCATAGACCCATCCGCTGACACGTCCACTCCCAAATATCTGAATACGTTCACCTCCTCCATACTCTCTCCCTCCAATCTGATATTCAATCTTTCATCACCTAATCTTTTTGTTATCCTCATAACCTTACTCTTTCCTGTATTCACCTTTAATTTTCTTCTTTTGCACACCCTACCAAATTCATCCACCAATCTCTGCAACTTCTCTTCAGAATCTCCCAAGAGCACAGTGTCATCAGCAAAGAGCAGCTGTGACAACTCCCACTTTGTGTGTGATTCTTTATCTTTTAACTCCACGCCTCTTGCCAAAACCCTCGCATTTACTTCTCTTACAACCCCATCTATAAATATATTAAACAACCACGGTGACATCACACATCCTTGTCTAAGGCCTACTTTTACTGGGAAAAAATTTCCCTCTTTCCTACATACTCTAACTTGAGCCTCACTATCCTCGTAAAAACTCTTCACTGCTTTCAGTAACCTACCTCCTACACCATACACTTGCAACATCTGCCACATTGCCCCCCTATCCACCCTGTCATACGCCTTTTCCAAATCCATAAATGCCACAAAGACCTCTTTAGCCTTATCTAAATACTGTTCACTTATATGTTTCACTGTAAACACCTGGTCCACACACCCCCTACCTTTCCTAAAGCCTCCTTGTTCATCTGCTATCCTATTCTCCGTCTTACTCTTAATTCTTTCAATTATAACTCTACCATACACTTTACCAGGTACACTCAACAGACTTATCCCCCTATAATTTTTGCACTCTCTTTTATCCCCTTTGCCTTTATACAAAGGAACTATGCATGCTCTCTGCCAATCCCTAGGTACCTTATCCTCTTCCATACATTTATTAAATAATTGCACCAACCACTCCAAAACTATATCCCCACCTGCTTTTAACATTTCTATCTTTATCCCATCAATCCCGGCTGCCTTACCCCCTTTCATTTTACCTACTGCCTCACGAACTTCCCCCACACTCACAACTGGCTCTTCCTCACTCCTACAAGATGTTATTCCTCCTTGCCCTATACACGAAATCACAGCTTCCCTATCTTCATCAACATTTAACAATTCCTCAAAATATTCCTTCCATCTTCCCAATACCTCTAACTCTCCATTTAATAACTCTCCTCTCCTATTTTTAACTGACAAATCCATTTGTTCTCTAGGCTTTCTTAACTTGTTAATCTCACTCCAAAACTTTTTCTTATTTTCAACAAAATTTGTTGATAACATCTCACCCACTCTCTCATTTGCTCTCTTTTTACATTGCTTCACCACTCTCTTAACTTCTCTCTTTTTCTCCATATACTCTTCCCTCCTTGCATCACTTCTACTTTGTAAAAACTTCTCATATGCTAACTTTTTCTCCCTTACTACTCTCTTTACATCATCATTCCACCAATCGCTCCTCTTCCCTCCTGCACCCACTTTCCTGTAACCACAAACTTCTGCTGAACACTCTAACACTACATTTTTAAACCTACCCCATACCTCTTCGACCCCATTGCCTATGCTCTCATTAGCCCATCTATCCTCCAATAGCTGTTTATATCTTACCCTAACTGCCTCCTCTTTTAGTTTATAAACCTTCACCTCTCTCTTCCCTGATGCTTCTATTCTCCTTGTATCCCATCTACCTTTTACTCTCAGTGTAGCTACAACTAGAAAGTGATCTGATATATCTGTGGCCCCTCTATAAACATGTACATCCTGAAGTCTACTCAACAGTCTTTTATCTATCAATACATAATCCAACAAACTACTGTCATTTCGCCCTACATCATATCGTGTATACTTATTTATCCTCTTTTTCTTAAAATATGTATTACCTATAACTAAACCCCTTTCTATACAAAGTTCAATCAAAGGGCTCCCATTATCATTTAGACCTGGCACCCCAAACTTACCTACCACACCCTCTCTAAAAGTTTCTCCTACTTTAGCATTCAAGTCCCCTACCACAATTACTCTCTCACTTGGTTTAAAGGCTCCTATACATTCATTTAACATCTCCCAAAATCTCTCTCTCTCCTCTGCATTCCTCTCTTCTCCAGGTGCATACACGCTTATTATGACCCACTTCTCGCATCCAACCTTTACTTTAATCCACATAATTCTTGAATTTACACATTCATATTCTCTTTTCTCCTTCCATAACTGATCATTTAACATTACTGCTACCCCTTCCTTTGCTCTAACTCTCTCAGATACTCCAGATTTAATCCCATTTATTTCCCCCCACTGAAACTCTCCTACCCCCTTCAGCTTTGTTTCGCTTAGGGCCAGGACATCCAACTTCTTTTCATTCATAACATCAGCAATCATCTGTTTCTTGTCATCCGCACTACATCCACGCACATTTAAGCAACCCAGTTTTATAAAGTTTTTCTTCTTCTCTTTTTTAGTAATTGTATACAGGAGAAGGGGTTACTAGCCCATTGCTCCCGGCATTTTAGTCGCCTCATACGACACGCATGGCTTACGGAGGAAAGATTCTTTTCC
>NC_091307.1:1670806-1728306 GCF_038502225.1 Cherax quadricarinatus
AATGTGCAGACTGCGCGTAATGATTATTCGTAAATTGTGTACGATTTATTCGCATGAACTGGTAGCGCAGGTTCATTCGCCTAAGGAACACTAGAAAATATCAGGGGAGCTACTTATCTGAAGGACAGTAAGACGAAGACCAACCTACAGATGGTGTACTGATAAGTACCGAGTCCCTACATATAGATGACCCGGGCCAGGGCCCTTCCTGCCAAACCTACCTGAACCTGCTGTACTAGTGTGTTACATTTTCCCCGAGAGCACTCTGAAGAACCTCCACAGAGGCACCACTAATATGAAGGACAGAGATGGAAGACCCACCTGCGGGAGGTGTACTGGTGTGTGAGTGAGGAGTGAGCATCACGCTATGCTGCACCTGTACAAACGCCTCGGATTCGACGCTCGACTTGCGGTCAAACACGAGCCAGCAGATTTTTTTTTGTCTGCAGACGCTCTATGTCGTGCACTCAGCTTCGATACTGTGGACTGTAGAGCTCTTTCGTCAGCAGAATAAGTTGGTGCAAAAAAGGTTATTTTCTCTTAGTGGTGTTGATAGTTGACTCGTTGTCTCTCCCTTAATGATGTGTTTCTCGTTATCCTTTGTGTTGGTGATTATCTCGTTATTTTCGGCAAAGATTCTGCTCTACTTACCTGTTTCTGTGATACTGTGCTGCTCAGGAGAATGGTATATGCTACTCGTAGTGTCTCATTGCAAGGTTGGGCAACTCGCTAGAATCCCTTTGCTAAGTTAGGCTATTCGCTGTCTTGTGACTATGTGCTACTCGTTAGCTTTTCTATTGGTAATTGTGCTACTTTTCATTTCTTTTGGAGGTTATGCTACTCGATGCTGTCTTTGTAAGGTGGCACTAGTAGTTAATCCCCTCTGCGGTACTTCTTTGTGGTACTCGTTATCCTCCTCCATTTGAGATACTCGTTATCTTTATTGTGATATTCAGCATGGTGTCTGATATTATCCTTTATTTGTGATCTTCGTTATCCTCTGTTACTCTTTACTATCTTCGTAAGGCTGTGCTACTCTTTATCTTCTACTTTTTTTGTATGGAATTCTCTCTTT
The DNA here is from genome assembly GCF_038502225.1 of Cherax quadricarinatus. NCBI lineage: Eukaryota > Metazoa > Arthropoda > Malacostraca > Decapoda > Parastacidae > Cherax > Cherax quadricarinatus. The sequence continues at coordinate 1,671,882 of NC_091307.1, forward strand.
GTGATACTCGCTTTCCTGTTTGTGATGGTTGTCACTGGACAAACACTCGTGTCAGGTGATTCTAGCCGCCTCTTTGTCGGGTAAACAATCCCCACCACAACTCTGCATAGTTTTCTTGTGGGCGAAAAGGAAATCATTGACGCAATAGTTCTGGCCGAGATGTTCGCTGTTTCCAAGCTAGTGAGGAAGTTCAGAATCTGCATTAGCCTCCCACAATGGGATGTTAAATAGGGAAAATATGTATAATATGTTTATTCTGTTTTGTTTCTGAGGGTTATTTAAAGACCGATTCTTTGCAGAGATGTTGAATTTAAAGCACCTTTAGCATAGTAATACGGAGTTTTCCATTAAATTTCTATTAACCCTTCTGGGGGCCTAGTTCCTTTTGCCTTTTGTGCATCCATATGCTTTTGCATTACCGTCCACAGGTTGGATATGGGGTGCACAATAAAGTAGTCGCTTCGGCGGTAAAATCTACATGTAACTGAATATGGGCATTTTGAGGAATCTTATTTTTTCTTCGTCTGGTGATGGGCACCTTCATGTGAGGTACATGAGGTACTTGCGTGGTGATGACTCTGCAGGTGAATGAGGTTTTCAGCAAATTCATGAAGGCACACTCAGGAATGATGACCTGTAAAGCAACGACAAGCTTCAGTGGTAAGGAACCTCTTTGCGGACGTCTGAATGAGAATTTCAGGGCGTTAGCTATCATCTCTGGGTGATGAGCCCTGAGGAGGAGAGCTTCACTAGAATATTAACCCACTTGGTATAGCCTCTGAACGAAAGCTTCAGGAAGTTATAACCCACTTACATTGATGACCTCTGAAAGAACGATTTAGAAAGTTAATGACCCACTTGGAGTGATGACCTCTGAGGTGAAGAAGTCATCAACAATATCAACATGAACTTCATATGACGTATCTAAGCCGTCTTGCCTAATTACGCTCTCGTCGTAATTAGAAGGCTATTTGTTTCTTGAATTAGTCATAACTACGACGCCGCGCTGGGCTAAGGTACGTATTTGCATGCATATAAGTACTAATTATGTTTGTGGTGTTGTGTGCGTGTGTTTGACCAACACAAACCTTCCTCTATTGAACTACGTGTGTGTTTGAAACCGGCCACGCTAGAGTGAACGTTCATGAAGAAAAAAAGATTTCAGGGATAGGGCGAAAGTGGTTGAATGAATAGAAATGTTTATAAATGTTTATGAATGTATATTTGTAAATTTGTGCTGAAATACCTGTGTACATATACATGTATATGTATGTGGAAATGTTTGTGCTTAACATGTATGTGTGCGTGTATAATAATATAATTATATATATATATATATATATATATATATATATATATATATATATATATATATATATATATATATATATATATAATGTATATATATATATATATATATATATATATATATATATATATATATATATATTATATATATGTATATATATATATATATATATATATATATATATATATATATATATATATATATATATATATATATATATATATATATATATATATATATATATATATATATATATATATATATATATATATATATATATATATATATATATATATATATATATATATATATATATATATATATATATATAGATATAGATATATAAGAGAGAGAGAGAGAGAGAGAGAGAGAGTCATGTGTAGGTAAGTCAGGTAGAGATTTGAAGACCAGATTAATTGAATGCAGTTGAGAGATGCATAAACCAATTCAACAATTTTTCAGCACGTCTAATGGAAGAATCACAATATTGACTGGAACATAGCCGAAATTAATTCATAACTCGAATTTTAGATACCAACGGATAAGACTATTCTACGACAGAAGCTATCCAGAAATATAATATATTTCACGTGAAGTTTTATATTCAATAAAATTGGGTACCTCAGGAATGTGCTACTACCCACACTCATACGATAGTTATTCAGTGGAAATATGAGCTAGATATGTTTCCCATTCATACTTTTTCACACGGAATTGATTTTATTCATTAAATAATGAAAACTGTCGTTCCCGCTATGAATTCCGTCTTCACGTGAGTTTCAAAGCTTTCGTTCCAGCATAGTTGGAGTTTCTGTTATTTGGAAATTGTCATCTGTCTGGCCGGTCCTCCCACATAGGAGAAATGGGACACTGGAAATCTAACATCATCGAGAAACGACTAGCAGTGCATTTCTCATGGCTGATTCAACAGGCAATGATGTGCTCTATATCCAGTTGAGACCGCATCTGACACTTTCGTTAGTAATCTTACACCGACGAGGATACATCTGTAGCACAGGTTGCTTCCTTTATTATCACCATTTTATTGTTTCATATTTTTGCTGAATTAAAACTGCTGATTATTTTCGTTTTCCGAGGCTGACTAAAAGTCACAAGTAATGAATAACATACATTCAAATTTAATACTAAATACGATCTGCAATGGAATTTTTAGCAAATATTTGATGAACTACATATAAAAGCAGTTACGGAAAAATGAAACAAAATTGTGAATTTCATTTTTTTTTTTCGAATGTTTGAACTACGGCCAAAGATGAAATTATTGTTAAAAATCATACCAAATAATCCGTTGGTACACATTAGCTGTATATCTAAAACTTTTCCATCATTAATATGATTGGGACGTAGAGGGCCGAAAAGTTGGATAATATAAGGACACTTAAAGCAAAGCAAGACTGTTGCAGGTCTTGCTCAGATAGAACTTTATTAAGTCATGATTAGAGTTTAATATTTTCCAAGCGCCAATGTATTACCCATCACTATTTTTTTTTTTTACATGTATGCTTCCTAATGCTTTTCTTACCACTTTCCTGACGTGAGGTTTGAAAAAGTTTGCTGAAGCTTCACAGAGGCGAGTTTAATTTTCTTTTTTTTTTCACAAAGGTCAATAATAAATTTGATGTACTGAAGTATACTGATGGTGAAAACACACTGTTAAAGGATGCGGAAGATGAACTGACTGTTACAGCAAGAATTTCACGAACTAACTTTTAAAGTAAACAGTGGACGAATTCAAATGTCAAAAATTCTTGACCAATAATTCTAGTCAGCATGATACTGTTGTCTTACCTTTCCGATATTCATGTTATTCAGACTCTAGTATGTGCATTTCGTAAAAGGAACATGATAATTTTCGGTATTTAATGAACATACCTCTGAAAGTTATTCTTGTTTCGTTAAGTAATCAAATTATATTTACTAGTGTAAAGTGGGCAAAGAACTAGATGTACTTATCTCAGATAATTGGAAAAAATTGTCATTAAATCACATAAATGGTAGCAGTCACTTCCGCAGTCTCCGTGTATAAATGTGTTCCGCGAAGACTGAAGCACTCTTGAACGGGGAATGTGGTTAGGTCTCTTGATGTTATTTGGGAAGCTCTGCCCTCTTGTTTGGGATTTTCTCTTCAATTTTAAACGATTCTTACCTAGCACTTTTTATATTTTTTCCGTAATTTTTAAATAATTTTAGCATTTCCGAGGACATTAAAACTGGGGAAAACGTAACGATTATAAATATGACTTGAAGAGTATCTTTGGAGACCATTAACACGGTAACTCATTCACCACCGGTTATGTCCTGTTACATCTTGTTTAATGCCTAAACTAATTATTTTCCCCGTTTCTCTCTCCTCATCCTCTTACAACCATGATTCCTTAGATACCTCAGGTTGTATTATTTTCGGCTGTCATTTACCAGCCTTTTCTCATGCCCATTGCTTCCGCTTCTCGTCTCACCGTCACAGCAGAGATTAACTACTACTCAGTGTCGTGTCCGTAACTTCTCTCGTCTTAATCTGACGTTGCATCTGCGACCTCGCGTTAAACTCCAAGACCTTTCATCTCATTTCCTGTGGCCTCCATATTTGATTCGTGCTTAATTATCGTTTTCCTGGACCAATACTATCAAGGTCAAATTGCAGAGCAGAACTATAGTAATAACGATGACTAGCCAGTGGCCCGAGTATAGACCTTATACAAATAGTCGTGGAAAACAGTCATGGAAAAACAAAGTCATATCTGTATATAAGGTATAGTTGGAGTATTCTTAATACAGAGTATGCTTAATACAGAGCAAATTCTGCATCTATAAGATGCAGAATTTGCTCTGTATTACGCATTTTTTCCCGGAGGAAGAATGTTAGATGTACAATTTATATTTATGCGCCAATGATATTGAAATAAAATTTCACCGTAGGAAGAATGCAGAAAATATGCAGATCAATGTGAGTATTCAGGTAGTCAAAGAAAACAAACTTGAACACATGTTCCCTCATTGCTAGGCAAGTAAGTGTTCAGTTAAATATTAATTGGCGAAAGATCATGTCTTCATAATCTTATCACCCATAACTTTCATTAAATTAAATTAAGATTGGGTAATCTAATTCTGAAGTCCTATACACGACCTTATTATACATGTTTTAGACAAAAAAAAAGTAAAATGAAATACCAGCTACATCACTTTGTACCCGATGAGCTTCTTGAAGCGGACCAACGGGGACGTGATTCTCGGTGAGGCAAGTGCAGCATCCTGCACACGTAAACTGAACCACAAGCGGATATCTAACCAAGATCCCAGAGAGGAGGCGGAGTTGCAATCTGCTGACGAGCATGTAAAATTATCTCTAACATATTCAAGCAGAATTCTGTGTAACTTAAATATCCTTATCAAGCCCGTATATGGTGAACGGTTGGAAGCCTTTTACAAGCTTACAAAAGCAGAAGTGCTGGGTGTTATTCTTTTTTTATGAGCACGAAAGATGACAGGTCAATCAAAAAAGCTTCTTTTTATAATCGGCACACACTTAGATATGTCTTTTATATGCATATATTTCAACAATGTTTCATTTTCAATTTATGAGACCTCGTCCGAGACCATAGACTAATATATATATATATATAAATATATATATATATATATATATATATATATATATATATATATATATATATATATATATATATATATATATATATATATATATATATATATATATATATATATGTCTCGTACCGAATAGGTAAAACTTGCGATTTTGGCTTAAATAGCAACGCTCTTCTTGCCGAATATGGCAAGAGAAAATTTGTGTATGCAATAATTTCTCAAAAATCATTCTGAATCTAACGAAAAAAAATATATTTAATTGAGTTTGTTTATTATATTCGGCACTACACACACGCACATTTTATATATATATATATATATATATATATATATATATATATATATATATCTATATATATATATATATATATATATATATATATATATATATATATATATATTTATATATATATATATATATATATATATATATATATGTATATATATATATATATATATATATGTATATATATATATATATATGCAAAACAACCACTCTGAAAGAATAGAGAAATTCCAAGCGCTTTCGTGACTACTCACATTATCAAGGAACTATGAAAGTGAAGCATCCAAGGAAGCTATATAAGGGGTCCGGCCAGCACCTCACTATCAGATCCCACAACGGTTAAACACGTGACGCGCGGCGAGCCAACTTGGATAGGTCCTTTGCACAACTCACCCCCAAGCTATTCTATCCAATGCTCTATTTATTCATGTAAGAGATTTTAACCATCCAATTGATTTTCCAAAAGTTGAGAAAGTAGTATCAAGCAAGTCCATGGTCGACAGGAATATAATTGAATCTTGTTTCATAAAAAGCAGTTTTGAAAATAATATGAATATTTCCTTTGGTTTATATAAATTAGATCCATTTATAATTAATAGAATTTGGGAAGAATTTAATAATACACTAGACAAATAATTTTTAAATTTTCTTGGGTAGAATAGCTTGGGGGTGAGTTGTGCAAAGGACCTATCCAAGTTGGCTCGCCGCGCGTCACGTGTTTAACCGTTGTGGGATCTGATAGTGAGGTGCTGGCCGGACCCCTTATATAGCTTCCTTGGATGCTTCACTTTCATAGTTCCTTGATAATGTGAGTAGTCACGAAAGCGCTTGGAATTTCTCTATTCTTTCAGAGTGGTTGTTTTGCATATTTTGAAATCACCCGTTTACTGTGATCTTATTGCATATATATATATATATATATATATATATATATATATATATATATATATATATATATATATATATATATATATATATATATATATATATATATATGTACACACACACAGTCTCTAGAGTTTACAGAAGGTGTGAAAAACAAAACATCCAGCGAGCTGCAGTTCTTTGGGCGAAAATGTCTTGATACTGAGACAGGTCAGAGGTGAATGGCCAGATTGGAGGCGACAGTAACTCAGATGACAGCTTTTTTTTCAAATATGTATTGGTAGCTAAAAGGTTGATGCATCGACTAGCAGATGTGCATGTTTTTAGAAGGAAAACATATCAGACTATTCTTTAGTTACAGCTAGATGGGGGTACAATGAGAATGGAGTCAGTAAGTGGAAAGTGAACGTTTATAAATTAAAGGAGATAGGGAAGGATGTCAGCAGCTGTTGGGAGAAAAAATGGCTAAAGAAAGTATTGATAATGAGGTCTAACAGGTGTGGGGTAGATTTATGAATGTAGTGCTAGTGTGCAGAAGTTTGTGGATATAAGAGGTTGAGTACGAGAGGGAAGAGGAGCATTCGGTGGAATGAAAAGGTAGAGAGAGTGGTAAGGGAGAAAAAGTTAGCATATGAAATTATTTTTCTTATGGTCATAACTGTAGCATTTACTTTTGTTACTTTTACCTTTGACGTTCATATGTGAGGTTTGTATTTAGTTTTTATTGCCAAGAACATAGTGATCTACTAAGTCAAAGCGTTCTTTGGAACTCAGAACTTTTCTGAAGACCTAACAGGACTGAATCCGCTTAAACTTTCCATAACCTCCGGGTGTGTACCCCGTCGTTTTAACTCGCCAGACCACTGTTGCTAGCGAACGTAGAAAACTTATTAAAAAAATCACAACGAGTGGAGAAAAGATTAAGGTATAACTGTGTAGTCTGATGTGAGGAGACTCGCTTCTTGTCAGTTTCTCATCACTTCAACCAAGTTTATGGAGTTTTAATGAAGAAAAATTTTAGGGAGCCTCTTAGTGAGCCGGATATGAGTTCAATTATGAGAAGGAGTTTTGTTTCAAACAGACAAGGGAATAGATAAATTTAGGCACAGGAAGCAGAGAGTAGAGAGGAGTCAGAGAGTGAAGAGTGGCCGAGAGTAAAGAGACAGGTACAAGGACATACACACACACACACACACACACACACACACACGGTACGTGGTACGTGGCGAGGTGTCAGAGTGGGCACCTGTGACCAGCGGGGTCCCACAGGGGTCAGTCCTTGGACCAGTGCTGTTTCTGGTATATATGAACGACATGACGGAAGGAATAGACTCTGAGGTGTCCCTGTTTGCAGATGACGTGAAGTTGATGAGAAAAATTCACTCGATCGAAGACCAGGCAGAACTACAAAGGGATCTGGACAGGCTGCAGACCTGGTCCAGCAATTGGCTCCTGGAGTTCAATCCCACCAAGTGCAAAGTCATGAAGATTGGGGAAGGGCAAAGAAGACCGCAGACGGAGTACAGTCTAGGGGGCCAGAGACTACAAACCTCACTCAAGGAAAAAGATCTTGGGGTGAGTATAACACCAGGCACATCTCCTGAAGCACACATCAACCAAATAACTGCTGCAGCATATGGGCGCCTAGCAAACCTCAGAACAGCATTCCGACATCTTAATAAGGAATCGTTCAGGACCCTGTACACCGAGTACATTAGGCCCATATTGGAGTATGCGGCACCAGTTTGGAACCCACACCTAGCCAAGCACGTGAAGAAACTACAGAAAGTGCAAAGGTTTGCAACAAGACTAGTCCCAGAGCTAAGAGGTATGTCCTACGAGGAGACGTTCAGGGAAATCAACCTGACGACACTGAAGGACAGGAGAGATAGGGGGGACATGATAACGACATAGAAAATACTGAGAGGAATTGACAAGGTGGACAAAGACAGGATGTTCCAGAGATTGGACACAGTAACAAGGGGACACAGTTGGAAGTTGAAGACACAGATGAATCACAGGGATGTTAGGAAGTATTTCATCAGCCACAGAGTAGTCAGTAAGTGGAATAGTTTGGGAAGCGATGTAGTGGAGGCAGGATCCATTCATAGCTTTAAGCAGAGGTATGATAAAGCTCACGGTTCAGGGAGAGTGACCTAGTAGCGATCAGTGAAGAGGCGGGGCCAGGAGCTCGGCCTCGACCCCCGCAACCTCAACTAGGTGAGTACAACTAGGTGAGTACACACACACACACACACACACACACACACACACACACACACACACACACACACACACACACACACACACACACACACACACACACACACACACATTACATACGTACTTGTGCATACACACCCATATGTGGTTGCAGGGGTAGTGTCGTGGGTTCTCGTCTCTTCTCTTTTTTTGCCCTTTACCAGAATTACTCTTTCCTAGCCTCATGGACCCTATCGTACCTACACTTAAAACTATGTATGGATCCTGCCTAAACCACTTCTTCGTCGAGGTCATTCAACTTTCCAACCACTCTGAGGCTGAAAAAATGCTTCCTGACATCCTTCTAGCTGATCTGTTTCTTTAACTTTTAGCTGTGCCCCTTAGTATATATATTTTCCTCTTCCCAGTGTTTCTGCTATAGCAATTCCTCTGAATATTTTTTATATTATCATTTCCCCTGTGTCCTCCAGTGTCATGAAGAAGAGAGGCTCAAAAAAAAAATTAATTCCGCTAATTTTTCCATGTACTTCCTACCCCTTAGCTCTGGAACTAACCTTGTTGCATGCTTCTGCTAGTTCTCCAGTTTCTTAACATGCTTTTACAGGTGTGGGTTTCATTCTGGTGGTGCATTCTTCAAGGTGGACTTGAAGTATGTTTTATGAAAGGCCCAAACTGTCTGTTGGGATTCCTGAAGACGACTCTTACATTTGCAAGCCGAGCATTGGCTGAAGAAGCTTTTTCTCGGTTGATGTGAGTCTCCGGCGATATGTAATGCAGTATTCTCAACCCTAAGTCTGTAGATCTTCTACTGTGAATGAAGTCTGCAGCCATTAGCCCCAGAGTCTATACTCAGTATCCCGAATCTATACTCTGTCTCCTGAGATTATAATGTGTAACCATTTCTGTCTAATCTGCCTATTTCTCTGTTCTTGTCTGTCCTACGCGTTCTACACTTTTATGCATTATTTTTTGTTTCTGCCTTTCCAACTTTGAACCTTTCTTCTGGGTATGAAGTTCTTTGCTTTTAGGCATTTCCTTGCCAAGTACTCAATCTCACCTGCCTGTCTTTCCTTCCATTTCCCTTTTCCACAGCACGATATTCAGAAATGATCTCATACCTTCGGAATTCTCTCTTCTAAAGTCTCTTTTCGCACGCTCCGTCTTCTGTTCTTCACTCTGCATTGATTTAAATAAGATAGTCTAAGTTCAGCACAGTATTGTTGCTAACACCCAATTGACTCACATATTCCATTCCACCTATGAAATTACTTACGATAAAAACTACGTCAGTTTGCTGGCTTTCTCTCTTTCTCTCTCTCGCTCTCTCTCTCTTTCTCCCTCTTTCTTTCTCTGCCCTTTAAATGCTGATACCTAGAGTTTACCCTAACCACCACTACCAATTGCTGTGTGTGTGTGTGCACTCACCTAATTGTGGTTGCAGGGGTCGAGACTCAGCTCCTGGCTTGTGTGTGTGTGTGTGTGTGTGTGTAATAAGATCACAGTAAACAAATGATATCACAGTACGCAGAACAACCACCGTGAAAAAAATAGCAACTTCCTAGCGTTTTCGTGATTTATTGCATTATCAAGGAACTGATAATGAACTTGATGTGAGAAATCATGAAAGCGCTTGGAAGGTATCATTTTTCAAAGTAGTTGTTTTGGATGCCTGTATATATATGTATATATATATATATATATATATATATATATATATATATATATATATATATATATATATATATATATATATATATATATATATATATATATATATATATATATATATATATATATATATATATATATATATGTATATATATATATATATATATATATATATATATATATATATATATATATATATATATATATATATATATATATATATATATATATGTATGTATGTATGTATGTATGTATGTATATATATATATGTCGTGCCGAATATGTAAAACTGGCCAATTAGCAAGAACTCATTTAAAATTAAGTCCTTTCTAAAATTTTCTCTTATACGTTTAAAGATATATTTTTTTCATAAATGTTGAGGTAAAAATTTATAATTTTGCACCAAAAGGAACTTAGAAAACTTACCTAACCTTATTATAACAAGAGCAATTTATTTTAGCCTAACCCAGCTAAATATATTTTAGATTTGTTTACAATAATTTGACACTAAACAAACACAGTGAAATATATTTTTTTCGTTAGGTTCAGAATGATATTGGCGAAATTATTGCATACACAAATTTTCACTCGTCTTATATGGCAAGGTGAGCGTTGCTATTTAAGCCAAGATCGCAAGTTCTGCCTATTCGGCACGACATATATATATATATATATATATATATAGAATAGTTTGTGGGGTGAGTTGTGCCAAGGACCTTTCCAAGTTGGCTCGCCGCGCGTCACGTGTTTAAACCGTTGTGGGATCTGATAGTGAGGTGCCGACCAGACCCCTTATATAGCTTCCTTGGATGCTTTACTTTCATAGTTCCTTGATAATGTGAGTAGTCACGAAAGCGCTTGGAATTTCTCTATTCTTTCAGAGTGGTTGTTTTGCATATTCTGAAATCACCTGTTTACTGTGATCTTATTGCATATATATATATATATATATATATATATATATATATATATATATATATATATATATATATATATATATATATATATATATATATATATATATATATATATATATATATATATATATATATATATTGTGTGTGAGCACATACGCAAAAATACACTGAATAATATGCGAAAATAAATGATATAGTAAAACATTGTCTGGTTCCGTCATGTAGTGGGAGAGTAAGTTAGGCTCTGGTTCATCTGTTACAGACACACTATAACCAGGGCCTGCTATCGACAGGTGCTTTGCTCGTGCACACTTTACCGATAATACCAGACTCTTCATCATAACCTGTGTGAGAGGGGTTATCATGAGCAAAATGAATGAGTAATATAGTAATATAGCTTGGATTTATCTGTTGTTGATTGTAATGAAAAATGAACCAAAATAAAATATTTAGCCCCTATAATTGTAAAAGATTTTCTTTCTTTTCTTTTCAACCTCGTTAACTGTTAATCTGAAACTTCGACTACGTGTTCATTATAATGAAGTATATTTTTAATTACCGCTGTTTGTATGCATCCCTTTCTCTGGAGTTTTATTAATTTGGTTCATGTGCATTCTATCTTTTTTTTTAGTTAGATAGAACTATTCTCATACTAATGCTATGAAAAACTGAAACATTTTGTCTGCGAATACAGAGTCGCTACTGCAGTCGACTGGAGAAGCTTGCTACACAGGCGAACCGTTTCGTGAATCAAGATACCCAGGTGTTGCACACCTGTGTATTGTTGTTCATGTTCATGTGAATACTAGATAACTGTCTACCCATAAAACAGGAACGATTTCCACATATAATAAAAAGCTAATGAATTATGATATTGGTGGATTCCAGTGTCTACTGCCGACTTGACTGAAGAACACACACACACACACACACACACACACACACACACACACACACACACACACACACACACACACACACACACACACACACACACACACACACACACAGGAGAGGATGAACCAGCAAGTCTGGACTTAGTATTCACCTTGAGTAATGCAGATATTGAGGACATTACATATGAAAGACCCCTTGGGGCCAGCGATCATGTGGTTTTAAGCTTCGAATACGCAGTAGAGCTACAAGTGGAGGGGGAAGCAGGAAGGCCAGGGCGAATGAAGCCAAACTACAAGAAAGGGGACTACACGGGAATGAGGAACTTCCTGAACGGGGTTCAGTGGGACAGAGAACTGGCAGGGAAGCCAGTTAATGAGATGATGGAATATGTAGCAACAATGTGCAAGGAGGCTGAGGATAGGTTTGCACCCAAGGGTAACAGAAATAATGAAAAAAGCCAGGATGAGCCCATGGTTCACCCAAAGGTGCAGGGAGGCAAAAACCAAGTGTGCTAGGGAATGGAAGAAATATTGAAGGCAAAGGACCCAGGAGAATAAAGAGAGAAGTAGTAGAGCCAGAAACGAATATGCACAGATAAGAAGGGAGGCCCAACGACAATATGAAAACGACATAGCAGCGAAAGCCAAATCTGACCCGAAACTGTTATACAGCCACATCAGGAGGAAAACAACAGTCAAATACCAGATAATCAGGCTAAGGAAGGAAGAAGGAGAGACAACAAGAGATGACCTTGAAGTATGTGAGGAACTCAACAAGAGATTCAAAGAAGTGTTCACAGAGGAGACAGAAGGGGCTCCAGAAAGACGGAGAGGTTGGGAGTAGTAATGTCTGAGGATCTCACTTTCATGGATCACAACAGTGCCACGATCGCACGTGCAAAGAAAATGATAGGATGGATAATGAGAACGTTCAAAACGAGAGATGCCAAGCCAATGATGATCTTTTTCAAATCACTTGTTCTCTCTAGGCTGGAATACTGCTGTACATTAACATCTCCATTCAAAGCAGGTGAAATCGCAGATCTAGAGAGTGTACAGAGATCCTTCACTGCACGCATAAGTTCTGTCAAGCACCTTAACTACTGGGAACGCTTGGAAGCACTTGACTTGTACTCGTTGGAACGCAGGAGGGAGAGATATATCATAATCTACACTTGGAAAATCTTGGAAGGAATGGTCCCAAATCTGCACACAGAAATCACTCCCTACGAAAGTAGAAGACTGGGCAAGCGATGCAAAATGCCCCCAATAAAAAGAAAGGGCGCCATTGGTACACTAAGGAAAAACACCATAAGTGTCCGGGGCCCAAGACTGTTCAACAGCCTCCCATCAAGCATTAGGGGAATTGCCAATAAGCCCCTGGCTGCCTTCAAGAGAGAGCTGGACAGATACCTAAAGTCAGTGCCGGATCAGCCGGGCTGTGGCTCGTACGTTGGACTGCGTGCGGCCAGCAGTAACAGCCTAATTGATCAGGCCCTGATCCATCGGGAGGGCTGGTCATGGACCGGGTCGAGGGGGAGTTGATCCCCGGAATAACCTCCAGGTAACCTCCAGGTAACCAAGTGCTGGACACAGTACACACAACCGAGGAAGAAGTGAAGAGGCTTCTGAGTGAGCTAGATACCTCAAAGGCAATGGGGCCAGATAACATCTCCCATGGGTCCTGAGAGAGGAAGCAGAGGCGCTATGTGTACCACTAACAGCAATATTCAATACATCTATCGAAACAGGGAGATTGCCTGAAGCATGGAAGACAGCAAATGTAGTCCCAATCTTTAAAAAAGGAGACAGACATGAAGCACTAAACTACAGACCAGTGTCACTGACATGTATAGTATGCAAAGTCATGGAGAAGATTATCAGAAGAGTGGTGGAACACCTAGAAAGGAATGTTCTCCTTAACAGCAGCCAACATGGTTTCAGGGATGGGAAATCCTGTGTCACAAACCTACTGGAGTTCTATGACATGGTGACAACAGTAAGACAAGAGAGAGAGGGGTGGGTGGATTGCATTTTCTTGAACTGCAAGAAGACGTTTGACACAGTTCCACACAAGAGATTAGTGCAAAAACTGGAGGACCAAGCAGGGATAACAGGGAAGGCACTACAATGGATCAGGGAATACTTGTCAGGAAGACAGCAGCGAGTCATGGTACGTAGCGAGGTGTCAGAGTGGGCATCTGTGACCAGCGGGGTCCCACAGAGGCCAGTCCTAGGACCAGTGCTGTTTCTGGTATTTGTGAACGACATGACGGAAGGAATAGACTCCGAGGTGTCCCTGTTTGCAGATGACGTGAAGTTGATGAGAAAAATTCATTCGATCGAAGACCAGGCAGAACTACAAATGGATCTGGATAGGCTGCAGACCTGGTCCAGCAATTGGCTCCTGGAGTTCAATCCCACCAAGTGCAAAGTCATGAAGATTGGGGAAGGGCAAAGAAGACCGCAAACGGGGTACAGTCTAGGGGGCAAGAGACTACAAACCTCACTCAATGAAAAAGATCTTGGGGTGAGTATAACACCAGGCACATCTCCTGAAGCACACATTAACCAAATAACGGCTGAAGCATATGGGCGCCTAGCAAACCTCAGAACAGCATTCCGACATCTTAATAAGGAATAGTTCAGGACCCTGTACACCGTGTACGTTAGACCCATATTGAAGTATGCGGCACCAGTTTGGAACCCACACCTAGCCAAGAACATAAAGAAACTAGAGAAAGTGCAAAGGTTTGCAACAAGAATAGTCCCATAGTTAAGAGGCATGTTCTATGAGGAGAGGTTAAGGAAAACCAACCTGACGACACTGGAGGACAGGAGAGATAGGGGGGACATGATAATGACTTTCAAAATACTGAGAGGAATTGACAAGGTGGACAAAGACAGGATGTTCCAGAGATTGGACACAGCAAAAAGGGGACACAGTTGGAAGTTGAAGACACAGATGAATCACAGGGATGTTAGGAAGTATTTCTTCAGCCACAGAGTAGTCAGGAAGTGGAATAGTTTGGGAAGCGAAGTAGTGGAGGCAGGATCCATACATAGCTTTAAGCCAGGAGCTTGGACTCGACCCCTGCAACCTCAACTAGGTGAGTACAAAAAAAAAAAAAAAACTCAGACATACATTCTAGATACTGTACCACACATTGACGTGTATTATATTCTAATTCGCTACAGATTGAATGGTATAAGAATATCGACCAAGTACGGTAGATACCATTTAATCTGACGCAGTTGAAATAATATGACCTTGTACACTTGAGAGTGAGGAAAGCGGAACCACTCGACTCACCACCTGGCATCACTGGCAGTCTCACCACCTGGCATTACTGGCAGTCTCACCACCTGGCATCACTGGCAGTCTCACCACCTGGCATCACTGGCAGTCTCACCACCTGGCATCACTGGCAGTCTCACCACCTGGCATTACTGGCAGTCTCACCACCTGGCATCACTGGCAGTCTCACCACCTGGCATTACTGGCAGTCTCACCACCTGGCATCACTGGCAGTCTCGCCACCTGGCATCACTGGCAGTCTCGCCACCTGACATCACTGGCAGTCCCGCCACCTGGCATCACTGGCAGTCTCACCACCTGGCATCACTGGCAGTCTCACCACCAGGCATCACTGGCAGTCTCACCACCTGGCATTACTGGCAGTCTCACCACCTGGCATCACTGGCAGTCTCACCACCTGGCATTACTGGCAGTCTCACCACCTCGCATCACTGGCAGTCTCACCACCTGGCATCACTGGCAGTCTAACCACATGGCATTACTGGCAGTCTCACCACATTTCATTACTGGAAGTCTCACCACCTGGCATCACTGGCAGTCTCACCACCTGGCATCACTGGCATTCTCACCACCTGGCATTATTGGCAGTATCACCACCTGGCATCACTAGCAGTCTCACCACCTTGCATCACTGGCAGTCTCACCACCTAGCATTACTGGCAGTCTCACCACCTGGCATCACTGGAAGTCTCACAACCTGGCATCACTGGCAGTCTCACCACCTGGCATCACTGGCAGTCTCACCACCTGTCATCACTGGCAGTCTCACCACGTGGCATCACTGGCAGTCTCACTACCTGTCATCACTGGCAGTCTCACCACCTGGCATCACTGGCAGTCTCACCACCTGGCATCAATGGCAGTCTCACCACCTGGCATCACTGGCAGTCTCACCACCTGGCATCACTGGCAGTCTCACCACCTGGCATCACTGGCAGTCTCACCACCTGGCATCACTGGCAGTCTCACCACCTGTCATCACTGGCAGTCTCACCACCTGACATCACTGGCAGTCTCCACCTGGCGTCAATGGCAGTCTCACCACCTGGCATCACTGGCAGTCTCACCACCTGGCATCACTGGCAGTCTCACCACCTGGCATCACTGGCAGTCTCACCACCTGGCATCACTGGCAGTCTCACCACCTGGCATCACTGGCAGTCTCACCACCTGGCATCACTGGCAGTCTCACTACCTGTCATCACTGGCAGTCTCACCACCTGGCATCACTGGCAGTCGCGGGATGACTGTGTGGATCCTAAAGGGAATGAAAATAATAATTCAAAAGAACAAAAAACGAGAGGACAGAGACACGGCTGGTGTATATCTTTAATTATAACAACAGATCTGAGGGAGGAAAACAGATGAGTGGGAAAGATATTTAAATATTTTCCTGGAGAAACCATGAAATGTGTAAAAAAAATACCAAAGATAGTAAGGAACAGGGAAAAAACTGTTAGAAGAAATAGCTCAAAAAACTAAGAGGAAATGAAAATGTTGAAGAAGACTATGGACGTAAGTAGATGGGAGAAGAGGCAGTACTGATGAAGGAAAAAATGAGGAGCAGAAGAATCAGGAAGGAAATGAGAAGTTAATTTAAATTCTCAGGAGACACAAGAGGTGAAGAGAGAAAGGCAGCAAGAAAACTGGTAACAACATGAAAGGCAGTCTGGAGAAAAGACAATGGAAGAAAGAAAGGTCAGTGATCAATGGCTTTGAGGGTGATGGGAGGTCACAAAGATTGAGATGGGAGGAGGCTGAACACTAGATTATTTAGATCATCGAGAATATAGGGAAGAGGAAGAAATTTAGCAAATGGGAAAAGTTTCAGAGATTCTGGAAGTACTACTGAGGGGGGGGGGGTAAACAATGTCTGATCAAATTAACCTTTATTTATCAACTATATAAAGTTAGGATTTTGAAAGAAAAAGCATACTTTGTAGGTCTCAGTATATCACTGTGTATAACGGGGTAGAGACAAAACAGAAATGGAGATGAAATAATTGAGGACGCATGTAAAAACATCGGATGCAGGAAAGAGAAGCAGAGAGGGTGACAAGAAAGGGTGACATCCATCTTAAAGGAATTTCCACAGGCTCACTCTTGCACATCTCTTAGCAGGCCTGTCTCAGTGCCCACCCTCAGTTTCCGAACATCATCACTAGCCCCACACAAATTCTCCTTCTACCGTATTTAGAACTATAACCGTGACTCCTTCCCCTGTAACGATGCACACACTAATACCAGCCTTCTCTGTCCTCTTAGAAGCTGAGCAATGGGCATAAAGCCTGGAAATCACAAACTAGAGCAAAGTAAAAGAAAGAAAGCTCAGAGTATGTACACGAAGGCAGATAAATTATCAAACGAAAGTGATAAATTAAAAGGACAGATAGATAAGCGACCCAAGGCATTATAACTATCATAGAGACAAAAATAATTGAAATAACAGATGCCATACTCCCAGTAGGATATCAGATAATCAAAGGAGGAGGAAACTGAAAGGAAGGGGGGGGGGGGCATTAGGATTAGTAGTGCTAATTAGAAACCAGTGGAGGTTTGAAGACACGAGAGAATAAACAGAAATGAGTAGAATTGCTACATAGAGGAGGATGCGCAGTATTAAAGTAATACTAGCCCAAAACTCAGTCAAATAGGAAACCAAGAAAAGAATATAAAGACAACAAGAAAATAATGTTTGACGTAGCTGAAGCATCAAGAAGAGTCTCTCACTTAGGACCAGAAACGTGGAGATCTAAGATAATTGAGGTGGTAATGGAAAAAAAAATAAGTTTCAGTATATCAAGGACACGAGTAAGAGGGAAGGGGGATGGGATGATTCCTCAAAAATGCATCTAGCATATAACACATCTGATGAATGTGAAGCAAAGTATGAGAAGCCTATAGATGGTAACGAAAAATGAGCTCTGGATTTCGAATACTCTGTGGTAATAAACACTAAGGAAAGAATAGTGGATGGGGATGAGAAACCAGTTTCCAGAAGAGGAAACTTTGAAGGGATGACATAATTTTTAAATGCTGTGCAATGAGAAAGTGAGCTGAAAGGAAAGCCAGAGAATGAGATGATGTACATGGAATGAACGTGCTGGAACGTAGAGAACTTCATTCGCAGAGATAATGATTAAAACAGAGGACATAGTTCAGCCAAAGAAGCAGATGAAAAAAATCAAAGTGCAAGATCATGGATGTAAAAAAAAAAGCAGATAAGTGAGCAGAAGACTCAGAAACGAATATGCAATGATGACAGAAGTAGCTGGGTGACAATTTGAGAATTACAAAACAGCAAAAGCCAAGTTTGAGCTGAAAGTGTAACACTGCCACATCAGAAGACGACAGTAGTAGATTAAGTAATAAGAATGAAAAAAAGAAGAGAAGAGCTAACGAGAAACAAAGTCTGCCAGGAGTTGAAGCTAATAGGGATATACTAAGTGAAAATAGGGCAAACTCGATAATTAAAAATGAAGGATACACCAGTGGGTACTGGACACAGGTAGGGTAAGATGATGTCTTATTTAGCTGGATACATAAAAGATAAAGGGACTTAACAGTGTCACCATAGATTCTGTGAGAGGGAGCCGAAGTACTGACTGAATCACGAGCTAAAACCAAGAAGTCAATTGGTATGGGACAACTGCTGGAGATCTGGAAAACAGCAAAAGTACTCCCAGTATATGAGAAACGAAGCGTTAAACTGTAGACCAGTATCACTGGTGTGTATAATGAGTAAAGTAATGGAGAAGATACTCGGAAGGAGAGTAGTGGTGCACTTGGAAAGAAGTGCTTCCATTAACAGTAACCAGCACTGGTTCAGAGACAGCTCATATTTTTTCGCAAACCTACCGATGTTCTGTTACAAAGTAACAAGAGTGAAGCAGGAGAAAAAGGGATGGATGGACTGCATATTCTCGGACTGTAAGAAGGCATTTGATGCTGTACCTCACAAGAAACGGGGGGGGGGGGGAATCTTGATGAGAGGGTAGGAATAACAAGGAATATGCCATAATGATTCAGAATATCTTATGGAAAAGAAACAGAATTATTGCCTGAGAAATATCAGAACTGTAAAGTGCAACAGATGGGGTTCCGTACGAATCAATATTAGGACTAGTACTGTTTCTGTTATATGTGACTGACATATCAGAAGAGATAGTAAGATATATTCCTGTTTACAGATATAAAATTAATGAGAATGAAACCAGCGGGGACATTTAAATGCTACAAGGACATTTAAAAGCAAGATTGATCCGCGAAATGGCAACTTGAATTTAATAAGCAGTAAATGCAAAGTTAAGAAAATTGAAGAAGAGGCAAGATGGCAGGAAACCGAGTGTAGGCTCAAGACTGACGCTGCAAAACTCACTCAAGGAGAAAAACCTAAGAAAGAGTGAGCATAGTGCTGGACATGCCACCTCATGACATCTGCAGGTTTCAGGTATCTATACAAAGAGTCAATAATGATCCCATGTACATTTGTTAAGCCTGTTTTGTAGTATGCAGTACCTTCATGGAGGAATCGCTTAATAAAGCATGTTCAAAAACTGAAGAGAGCAGAGTTATAGACTGAGACTTGTCCTAGAGTAGGGTAATAACTAGGAAGTGATGCTAATGGAATTGAACTTAGGAACATAAAGAATGAGCACTGTAGCAGGTCTACTGACCCAAGCTAGTCAAGTACTCGACAACATTAGAGGACAGAAGAACTTAAGGAGACATGATAAAGACGAACAAAATTCTCAGAGGACATGATATTTGTGGACAGACATAGAATGCTAGAGACTCGGGAAGCAGAAACGTGAGAGCACAGGAGAAAGCTAGACACAAATGAAGCACAGGATGTCAAGATGTATTTTTTCAGCGTCAGTGACCAGGAAGTGGAATGACCTGGACGAGGACGTACTGGCATACGTAGTTTTAAGAATAGCTGACTAACACAAGGGCCCACGATACTTAGAGGGAGTCAGGCAAGAGGCAGGTTCAAGAGCACAAAACAAAAGCATATCTACTCGGAGGGAAAAATGACGAAAATCATGAAGAAAACTTAGTTTAGTCTCCATTGGAAGTCTGCAATCAGCAACTGGTGGCAGCCTGCTGCCGGCAGTCGGTGGCAGCCTGCTGCCGGCCACTGGTGGCAATCTCCTGCGTGCTGACCGACAAAGCTTGGAGGATAAACCATAACGTAACTCCAGTGTTGAAAGGCAAATGGAAGCTTCAGCTTTGGTGCTAATTCCGTTTGTATCAAAACACTGACAGTTTAATATACTTCCACTTTCCATAACAGGGATTTATTTACAACAGGCTGTTATGTCATACTAATTTTCGATATCCCGATATTTTGGAGGGGATGAGGGCATGTCAGAACGGATACAACGCACGTACACGGCCGTACACGGAGATATGATTCAATATAGTATTCATTTTCATGCAAAACGATTTGATACATATGCAATATTTCAAGCAGGTGATGCACAGAATAGACAACAGTTATGAGTTTGTCTGATGGTGTAGATGGGGCGACCGATGGCGGTGGGGGAAATGATGCAGGAGCTCAGGATAGATGCCAGATCAACCTGGCTGTGGAGGATATGTGGGACAGCGGACCACCAGAAGCAACAGCCTGGTTGACCAAGCAAGCTAGGTAACCTGGATCACCTGGTTGACCCGGCAAACCAGACGAGCCCGGCTGTGGGCCAGGCTCGTCTGGTGTTTGCACACCATTATGAATACCTCACCCAACGAATGTCAGAGCCACCAGGGACAATCTACAGCGGTATCAAGGTTCAGTGGTTAGAACGCTTGCATATCAACTAAACGGATTCTGGTTAGATTGCCAGGACGGATGAGACATAGGCAAGTCTTCTTATATTCACTGCCCTTGTGAAGTTACCAGTAAATAGGTACCTGCGAATTAAGGTGTGTGGCATGCTAAGAGTACATTATATTTTATTCGGCTTACGTCACACACCTATATAGGCACGCCCTTCGGACCAGCGAACCAGAGGCTAAGAGTATAACAAGTGGGGCCCCATTATTATGCTAGCACCTCAGTTCAGCCCAGCCAATCACAGGTAGTTATGAAGTTGTGAAGCAGTGTCGGAGGCTCGTGAATCAACAATTGCAGACTTTAGTCCATTTCAGGTAAGCGCCACAGTTCTCACTGTCTCTTGCTTGTAAAACTTCCTTTTTGTGTATATATATATATATATATATATATATATATATATATATATATATATATATATATATATATATATATATATATATATATATATATATATATATATATATTTATATATATATATATATATATATATATATATATATATATATATATATATATATATATATATATATATATATATATATATATATATATATATATATATATGTCGTGCCGAATAGGCAGAACTTGCGATCTTGGCTTAAATAGCAACGCTCATCTTGCCATATAGGACAAGTGAAAATTTGTGTATGGAATAATTTCGCCAAAATCATTCTGAACCTAAGGAAAAAAAATATATTTGATTGCGTTTGTTTAGTATTAAATTATGGTAAACGTATTTAAAATATATTTAGTTGGGTTAGGCTAAAATAAATTGCTCTTGTTATAATAAGGTTAGGTAAGTTTTCTAAGTTTCTTTTGGCGCAAAATTAAAATTTTTTATATTAACATTAATGAAAAAAATATATCTTTAAACGTTTTTATTTTTTTTATTATTATCACACTGGCCGATTCCCACCAAGGCAGGGTGGCCCGAAAAAGAAAAACTTTCACCATCATTCACTCCATCACTGTCTTGCCAGAAGGGTGCTTTACACTACAGTTTTTAAACTGCAACATTAACACCCCTCCTTCAGAGTGCAGGCACTGTACTTCCCATCTCCAGGACTCAAGTCCGGCCTGCCGGTTTCCTGAACCCCTTCATTAATGTTACTTTGCTCACACTCCAACAGCACGTCAAGTATTAAAAACCATTTGTCTCCATTCACTCCTACCAAACACGCTCACGCATGCCTGCTGGAAGTACAAGCCCCTCGCACACAAAACCTCCTTTACCCCCTCCCTCTAACCTTTCCTAGGCCGACCCCTACCCCGCCTTCCTTCCACTACAGACTGATACACTCTTGAAGTTATTCTGTTTCGCTCCATTCTCTCCACATGTCCGAACCACCTCAACAACCATTCCTCAGCCCTCTGGACAACAGTTTTGGTAATCCCGCACCTCCTCCTAACTTCCAAACTACGAATTCTCTGCAATATATTCACACCACACATTGCTCTCAGACATGACATCTCCACTGCCTCCAGCCTTCTCCTCGCTGCAACATTCATCACCCATGCTTCACACCCATATAAGAGCGTTGGTAAAACTATACTCTCATACATTCCCCTCTTTGCCTCCAAGGACAAAGTTCTTTGTCTCCACAGACTCCTAAGTGCACCACTCACCCTTTTCCCCTCATCAATTCTATGATTCACCTCATCTTTCATAGACCCATCCGCTGACACGTCCACTCCCAAATATCTGAATACATTCACCTCCTCCATACTCTCTCCCTCCAATCTGATATCCAATCTTTCATCACCTAATCTTTTTGTTATCCTCATAACCTTACTCTTTCCTGTATTCACTTTCAATTTTCTTCTTTTGCACACCCTACCAAATTCATCCACCAATCTTTAAACGTATAAGAGAAAATTTCAGAAAGGACTTAATTTTAAATGAGTTCTTGCTAATTGACCAGTTTTACATTCGGCACGACATATATATATATATATATATATATATATATATATATATATATATATATATATATATATATATATATATATATATATATATATATATATATATATATATATATATATATATATATATGTCGTGCCGAATAGGCAGAACTTGCGATCTTGGCTTAAATAGCAACGCTCATCTTGCCATATAGGACAAGTGAAAATTTGTGTATGCAATAATTTCGCCAAAGTCATTCTGAACCTAACGAAAAAAGTGTATTTGATTTTGTTTGCTTAATACTAAATTACTGTAAACATATTTAAAATATATTTAGCTGGTTTAGGCTAAAATAAATTGCTCTTGTTACAATAAGATTAGGTAAGTTTTCTAAGATTCTTTTGGTGCAAAATTAATAGTTTTTACATTAACATTAATGAAAAAAATATATCTTTAAACGTATAAGAGAAAATTTCAGAAAGGACTTACTTTTAAATAAGTTCTTGCTAATTGACCAGTTTTACATATTCGGCACGACGTATATATATATATATATATATATATATATACATATTCATATATATATATATATATATATATATATATATATATATATATATATATATATATATATATATATATATATATATATATATATATATATATATATACATATATATATGTATGTATATATGTATATATATTTATATATATATATATATCTATATATATATGTGTGTGTGTGTGTGTGTGTGTGTGTGTGTGTGTGTGTGTGTGTGTGTGTGTGTCGTGCCGAATAGGTAAAACTGGTCAATTAGCAAGAACTCGTGTAAAATTAAGTCCTCATTAAAAAATTTTCTTATACGTTTAAAGATATATTTTTTTCATTTATGTAATGTAAAAATTAATAATTTTGTATCAAAAGAACCTTAGAAAGCTTACTTAACCTTGTTATAACAAGCGCAATTTAATTTAGCTTAATCCAACTAAATATATTTTAGATAAGTTAACAGCCATTTAATAAACAAACGCAACGAAATATGTTTTTTCGTTAGGTTCAAAATGATTTTTGCGAAATTATTGCATACTCAAATTTTCGCTTGCCTTATTCGAGAAGAGCGTTGCTATTTAAGCCAAAATCATGAGTTTTACCTATTCGGTACGACATCAATTTTATATATATAGAACTGTCCTGTGGACCCTCATCCTCAGAGAAAAGAATAAACTTGCTTCACGGAAAACTCAAGGTTCTCCCTGAAGCTGTTTGAGAATTTTCTCCTACCACCCCCTATATTTAATATATATTTTATTTAAAGACAAAATACATTGACAAAACATTCACAGAAATACAATAGAAAGTAAGACAACCTAGATAAGAACTCAGAGCTACATCTCGAATACTTCGTCCAGCTCCCCGGCGGTGGGCCGCGTGCCCAGAATGCTGCAGGCATTTCCTCTCTGGATCGCGGCACTGAGTCTCTGAAAGAGGAAGCTGGTCACCCTGTGGTCCTTGGCTTCTATGATGAGCTTTTCACCCAGCTCTTTGAGGAACTTTAGAGCACACTTGCCCCACGCTCAAAGGGTCTCCCAACCTATTCGGACGAAATTATAGCAAGGGGGAAGGTCGTCATATTTGCGGATCTTCTGGGTCTCCCTGAGGCTGGCAGCTCCACCCCTTTCAGCTACAGAGTATGGCAAGTAGGTGTCTGCCAATGTGACGGCACAGGTGTAGTCCCAGGCAATCTGCTTTCCGTCCTTCCAGGGTAGCATAGTGGCTCCATTAGGAGGCTTCTGACTTCCGTCAGACCTCTGCACTTGGGGTTCCCGTTGAGCTGGGCAACGGGCTGTGGCGAGGCTTTTCTTTATGATGTCATTGACCTCCTCATGTCCGGCATACTTCCCTTCTGTTGTGTGACACACGAGACCATGAAGTCCGAATTGATCAGCTGTCGCCCTGCCGCAAATACACCTATGTTCGGTAAGGATGGGGGCGGCTAGGCGATGAGCAACACCAATCCGAATGGTCTGGGGGTCGAGTCGAGTGCCCAGGGAGGAATTGGGAACAACTAACAGGAAATCTCCTGAGTGTGGTGCCTTCACCGCCAGGAGACTAACTTTGTCCTTTCCTGAAGCGTTGGTGAGCATTGTGTTTGCGATTTTTTCCATAATCGGTTTGTCCCAGTGGGACTGTTTGTGCTGTTTGGGAAGAGCTGGTCTACTGGAGGAGTCTACAAGGATGTCCCACGGCATAGCTGCTTCAGTAAATCTGGGGTCTTGAGCTCCTACCACGTCTCTCAAGCGTTTGGGGACAATCTTGACTAATGCACTGGAAGCCAAACACGAGGACAGAAAAGCAGGTAAAGCTACATGCGTTGCTTTGTACACTCCTGTATCTCCCAGTCGCACTGGGAGGGTTGCCTGATCTCATTGCTGATCCTCTAGTGACATGTTCAGGGCCTTCTTAAAGGCTGATTTCAGGTGTGCATCATATTTATCGAGTGTTGGGTTGTCAAAAGAGGGTGCACACCTCAGGAAGTGAGTCTTGGCATAGTAAGACACCTCGTGAAGAGATGCAGAACATCATGGGTATTAAGGTCACTTATTCTCTCCTCCATTCTCATCAGGTCGTTCAATTTTTCCTTGAGGACAGTGTCGATGGCGTGGTGACCCAGCGGTGCTCTCAATAGAGTAATGTTGGACGGAGTGGTAGAAGACACTTCCGGGAGGATTCTTCGCACGGCATTAATTATTTTCTGGTTCGCTGTGATGATTTCACATTTGGAGGGATTGAGGACGAGTCCCAAGTCTTCTTCCTGTGTTTTCACCAGTTGTAGGTCCAGAGTGCCAGAGTGCCATCATCCAGGTACCAGATGTTGAGCACAGGCTGAAAGAGCAGAAGAGAAGTGGAACGAGTGGGTTACCCTGCTGAACGCCCTCTGATGAGAGAATTTCACGTTCTCCAAACAAAAGAATTGAGGGTTTGCTGTAGCCGGCTGAAATGAAAGGAAAAAGGCTGGGGAACCGATCCCGAGCAGCCGGCAAGACATCTCTCTTCACCATATTAAAGGCATTTCTAAAATCAAGTTTGACTACGGCCTTGTCTTCTTTTAGGTCCCTGATGTAGGCCCTTGCCGCATGAGCTACGGCTTCACTGCCTTGAGAGACCCCAAAGCCCAGTTGGTGTGGCTGGAGTAAACTGACAGCTTCTAGGCGAATGTTTCTTACTGCTGCTTTGGCAACGAGACGGCGAAGAGTGTTAAAAACAGCAATGGGTCTGATTATATGTATATGTATATATATATATATATATATACATATATAATATATATATACATATATATATATATATATAAATATACACATATGTGTATATGTATATATAAATATATGTGTATATGTATATATATATATATATATATATATACACACATTATATATATATATATATATATATATATATATATTAATTTTCTCTTGTACGTTTAAAGAAATATTTTTTCACTAATGTTAATGTAAAAAATCTATAATTTTGCACCAAAAGAATCTTAGAAAACTTACCTAACTTTATTCTAACAAGTGCAATTTATTTTAGCCTAATCCATCTAAATATATTTTAGATACGTTTACAGTAATTTAATACTAAACAAACACAGTGAAATATATTTTTTTTATTAGGTTCAGGATGATTTTTTCGAAATTATTGCATATAAAATTTTCGCTTGTCTTATATGGCAAGATGAGCGTTGCTATTTAAGCCAAGATCGCAAGTTTTACATCTTCGGCACGATATATATATATATATATATATATATATATATATATATATATATATATATATATATATATATATATATATATATATATATATATATATATACTCACTGCTGACTTTCGCTCATTCCTCAATTGTACATTGTTATTTTAGTGCTACAACCAGGTGTGGAGACCCCCAAGACTACAACAGTAATAGTGATAGACTGCCGTGGGTCGTCTCACCAGGTACTGCGTTACCATAATCAGAATATAGTTTGGAAGTCTCCTGATAAAGTTGAAGAAAAAAATTCTAACACTGGTTGCAGCCTTGTGTGCTGAAATATATACAGCTTTGTGAGCTAGTAACAAAATGGATTTATATGCAAGCCAAATCCACTGCTGTTAAAGTCCCCACTTGTATATACACAAACGATCACAGATGTATACATTAAATGTAAGCAGGCGTATGATATTAAGGAAGCCAGACTATTCATAATTCATATTGTATGAATATTATGATTTTTTTTCTATTTTCACTATAAGATATGCAAAGAAACATGAATAACAAAGACGCTTCAAGCTCAACTAGATGAGTAATATACATATATGCATTGCTATAATACTACGAGTTTAGAATTTAGTGAAAGGCAAATCACGGCCCAACTAACATGAATCCTCAAACACTAAATGATCCTTCCAGCCTAATATAATTCGCAAATACTGCTAAATACGTACAGTGTTGTGTGAGTGCAAAACAAGTATGTATGTGTAACATGTGTATGTGTGTTATATATATAATGTGCCGAATATGATTTTGGAATAAATAGCAACGCTCTTCTTGCTGAATAAGGCAAGCAAGAATTTGTGTATGCAATAATTTCGACGAAATAAGATATATTTCATTGCATTTATTATTAAATTATTGTAAACTTAGAGTTGGATTAGGTTAAATTAAATTGCGCTTGTTATGATAAGGATAGATAAGTTTTCTAAGGTTCTTTTGGTGCAAAATTGTTAATTTTTACATTAACATAAATGAAAAAATATGTCTTTAAACGTATAAGAGAAAATTTTAGAAAGGACTTAATTTTAAATGAGTTCTTACTAATTGATCAGTTTTACCTATACGGCACGAGACACACACACACATTATATATATATATATATATATATATATATATATATATATATATATATATATATATATATATATATATATATATATATATATAGACATATATATGATATATATATAGACATATATATGATATATATATATATATATATATATATATATATATATATATATATATACATATACTTATTTATTTATTTATTTATTTATTTCTCAATGAAACCACGAAACAGGTGGTATTGAATCATTTACCAAACTGCGGCAGGCCAGGATTCGACCCCACGACACATTATCCCGCCACAAGGGACAACACAAATGATTCAGTCTCATTTGTTTCGAGGTTTCATTGCTATATAGGCTGCTTGTTGAGGCGGGTATTTAAACAGGAGGAGGCTGAAATTAATCCTTTAGCATCCGCTGCCACGAGTGTCCTCGCAACTGGCCTGCTGCAGGATATATACGAATAACGCACATTTAATAGAACGAAACGAATGATTTTAAACGCTGTCTATATCAACATAGATACTGCGTACGAGCTGGGCACAAGAAGGCTTCATTTCGGATCGTAAATAGAGGGACTCGTATTTAATTTCATCAACGCTAAAGTGTTGATATGATGCAACAACACACACTAGAGGAAGATTTGGGAATCGGTGAAAATTAACATGGTTTTACTCGCACAAATAGGAATGTTAATTATGTAGCCTTAGCTAGGTCGTTTTGTATGTTGGAAAAACATGGTGACCTGACGCCGGATGAATTTAATATCTGTAAAGGGATGGTCTATGGTACTTTAATCCGTCCTGTCCTTCCCAGCTGCCCTCTACGATTTATCAAAGCCTACAAGGATCTCACTAACGATCAGACCTTGCGTCTCATGAAAGCCGATAAATCTAACTAGTTTGTCATTTTAAATGCAAATGAATATTATGATAAGATTAACGAGGCACAGTACTCTCTCCCAATCTATTCCTCATCCTCATTTCTGACATAGAGATGTAAGCCATAGCTCCGTGTCTTCCTTTGCGGATGACATCCGGATCACCATGGCAGTGACCTCCATCGAAGACATTGCGAGACTCCAAGCGGACATCAACCAAATCTTCGAATGGACCACTCAAAACAATATGAAGTTCAACGAGGAGAAATTTCAACTACTCAGATATGGAAAACTTGAAGAAATTAAAAATGTGTCAGGGTATACCACAAATTCTAACCATACAATAGAGCAGAAAAGTAATGTGAAGGACCTAGGAGTGATAATGTCAGAGAATCTCGCCTTCAAAGACCACAACAATGTGTCTACCTCATCCGCTAGGAAAATGATGGGATGGATAATGAGAACCTTCAAAACTAGGGACGCCAAGCCCGTGATGATTTTCTTCAAATCGCTTGTGCTCTCTAGGCTGGAATACTGCTGTACACTAACGGCCCCTTTCAAGGCTGACAGCATTGCAGACCTGGAGAGTGTACAAAGAGCTTTCACGGCAAACATAAGTACGATAAGGCACCTAAACTACTGGGAACGGTTGAAGGTCCTTGATCTGCATTCCCTCGAACGTAGGCGAAAGAGATACATGATAATATACACTTGGAAGGTCCTGGAGGGATTGGTACCAAACTTGCACACGAAAATCACTCCATATGAAAGCAAAAGACTCAGCAGGAGATGCAACATTCCCCCGATGAAAAACAGGGGTGCCACGAGTACACTGAGAGACAACACAGTAAGTGTCCGGGGCCCAAGACTGTTCAATTGCCTCCCAGCATACATAAGGGGGATTACCAATAGACCCCTGGCTGTCTTCAACAAGGCATTGGACAGGCACCTAAAGTCAGTACCTGACTAACTGGGCTGTGATTCATGCGTCAGCTTGCGTGCGGCCAGCAGTAACAGCCTGGTTGATCAGGCCCTGATCCACCATGAGGCCTGGTCTCAGACCGGGCCGCGGGGGCGTTGACCCCCGAAACCCTCTCCAGGTAAACTCTCCAGGGATAATGAAACGTACGAACCTCTACCTAAGAACCACCTCGAACAGGTCAACTCTCACTTTCATAAACTCTCACTTTCATAAACTCTCACTTTCATAAACGACTTAAAACTTTACTGAAGGTGAATGATGAATTAATTAAATGTCTGTCAGCCAAGTCGGCAACTCTGCAGTATCTTTATGGGTTAAATAAGACTCATAAACCAGGCAACCCAGCCCGACCTATCATAAGTTCAGTAGGCTCGGTTGCATACAACCTATCCAAATGGCTAGTTGAAATGCTAACTTTCATGGTGGGAAAGATTTATGATGCCCATCTAAAAAATAATGCTGACCTTACAGGCAGGCTCCGGAAATTAAATGTATCGCTTGACTTTTGTGAGTTTTGATATCACAGCATTGCTTACTAGAGTCTCTGTCCTTGATTTGCTGGCGTATTTTGAAGAGCTGGAAAAATTCTCCATTTCCTACCCCCTCTAACCCAATTATTGAGCTTATTAAACTTTGTGTGACGGTCTGCAAGTTTGTATTTGAAGGTAAATACTATGCTCAAAAACAAGGGAAAGGCCTTGGGAAATCCGCTTAGTCCATTGCTCAGCAACTTTAATATGGAATTAATGAGACTAGAATCCTTAAAGACATCCTAGCAAAGCCAAGTTGTTCATACACATAGATGAGGTTCTATGTCTGTGGCCTAGAGATCACGATATCGATGAGTTCCTTCCTAGACTCAATGATTAAGTACCTTCAGTTAAGTTTACAACAGAGTACGAAATAGATAACAAATTACGTTTCCTACATGTTCTAATCTATCGCGTTGATATGAAATTGAAATTTACAGTGCACAGGAAATCAACTAGTGTCATACAGTCATTATTATTCCAAATATGAATCAAGGGTTAAAAGGAATGCTTTCTTTACAATGTTCTTGAGAGTTTTACGTATTTGTAGCCTGGAATATTTGGGTGGTAAAATTAATATGACATTCAACATAGCCACTGAACTGAGGTAGAGGATTACAGGTAAGGAGGAGGTAAGAGATTATAAAAATGGCAAGGAATAAAGAGGATAGAGAGTAAATTGTACTAGTTAATAGAATTAAATTTATTTTATCTTCGATAAGTGAAAAAATAGGGAAATTGAAAAATTTCGAGGGGTAAAATATTGGGTCTATAAAAATTATAATTAATGAAAGCCTAAGTGAGGCCATTAATAATAAGCTAGAGCTTAAGTGGATTTTGAAGGTTTCGTTGGATGCTAATGATGATATGTAGATTAAGAGAATCAATATTCCTCCTAGGAAAGTTAAAAAAGAAAAAAGAATATAAGAGAATCAGAATGAGGGAATAAAGAGTCTAGATAGAATGCATATAAATTCTTTTTGGATTAAGAGGGTTAACCCTATAGAGAGAGAGAGGATGTGTTAAAGTTAGGTTAGATTAGGTAAGGTTGTCAGGAAACAGGACAAGTGTTTCCTGACGCTGGTCTTAGTCAGATGATGACCCGCCGATGGAGCTTTTGGTCATCTGACCGAGGCCTTCCGCTGGCTTACCGGTCCACCCCCTTTAAAAATTATGGAAACAGCTATAACCATTTCTTGGTGCATTATTATTATTATTATTATTATTATTAAAGATTAGCCGGCATTCTCCCGGCCCGGGCCTTGTCCAAGTGGTGGCCCGGCCTTGGCTCCCTCTTTAGGGAGTGTCTGAGACCTAAGTCTCCCATGGGAGGAGGCACAAGTACCTCCTCATCTTTGGGACCAACTGTCCCCAGGCCTAGCCACAAGCTAGGCCTCTCTGGTCTGCCATCCCCGCCACAAGGGGGCTAATGGGAATGACAGTCTTGTGAGCTAAAGGCTCGGGCTCAGGCACCTACCCTACCCTAGAAGGGTTGGGCATGGTGTCGATCTTCTTCTTGGTGCAAATATAATTACTATACTTACGGTAAGAGGGAGAATAAAATATAAGATTTTATAAAGGTATATAAAGTTATAAGATAAAAATGTCATTTTTGGTTTACAAGACCAAAATTTTATTTTTAAACTATTAAAACTAAATTACTTAAGAAATTTAAATAGTTGAAGTAAAATATTGGTTTGTGGGGCCAGTGATATAATAATTTTAAGTCACGTAATGGGGAGT
This sequence comes from Cherax quadricarinatus, assembly GCF_038502225.1. Lineage (NCBI taxonomy): Eukaryota > Metazoa > Arthropoda > Malacostraca > Decapoda > Parastacidae > Cherax > Cherax quadricarinatus. Next base: position 1,703,777 of record NC_091307.1, read on the forward strand.
TTATAGTCATTTGGTGAGATTAATATTTTTATTTTTAATAGCATTAGTTTTTATTAGTTTTAGCTCAGTAAGACTGAGTTCTGGTTTGTGGTATGTAATTGAGTGAAATTATTTACTTAAATTCTTCTTGCATTTTGGCTAATTTGATTTATGATTGGGTTAGGACTTTATTTTTTGGAGATAAGAGATATAATCGATTCATGTATTTATTTTTTGCTTTTGTTCTGTCTGTGGTGGCTTTAATTATTATTAGTCCTAATTTGATTAGAATTTTTTTTTAGGCAGGGATAGGCTACGATTGATTTCTTATGTTTTAGTAATTTATTATGAAAATGAGAAGTCTGCTAATGCAGGTATATTAACTGTCTTATCAAATCGTGTGGGAGATGAAGGTATTTTATTGAAAAAATCCTTATTATTTACATTAGGTGGATGGAATTTTATTTTTTTTATGGGGAGTAGTTAGGTAAAATGTTTTTATTAATAAAGATTTTTGTATGTGTAACTACTCTAACTAAAAGGGCACCAGATTCCATTTTCATTTTGGTTGCAGTTGCAATATCTGCATCTACGCCTGTTTCAGCATTAGTCAAATTTTCAACTTTTGTAACAGCTGATGTTTATATTTTAATTCGGTTTAGCGGGGCTTTAGAGGGCTCTTCTCTTCAGGCTTTTTCATTAATTACCTCTTGTTTAGCAATATTTATAGCCGCTCAAGACTAAAGTCAACTTTTTCTTTAGCATTAAATTGTTTGACGGGAGAGAGGAAAATCAGTTTAATCACTAACAGTTATAAGTTTCTTTTTGTTTCTATAAAAAATTAGGGGAAGTAAAGCAAGATTTAGGTCGAAACTAACTGCAAATGTTAACTTTCTGATTCGAAAAAAAAAGTTAATGAACACCATGTAAATCATTCGTAATAGTTGACTACAATACCAGTTGGATCACTCCATTGTTCTCTTTCATCATCAGAATAAAAAGGAAAAAAAGCTCTGAGAATCTCCAAGAAATAATAGTAAAGGGGGATGACGGAGGCCAAAAGATAAAAGGAATTAATTTTTACATCGGTGATTAAGAAGAACACTGCGATTAAAAAAATAAAGAGGAGCCGTAGGGAAAAAGGTAGTCGGGTGGAGCTTAAGTCAAGAACCACATTCAGATGTTGATGTTTTTTTTCTTGGTCTAGTATCGCCTTTTAAGATAAGACAGAAGATAAAAATATAATGTAATAATAGCGATATTAATTATTACATTATTAATATCACTAAAATAATTAAAAAAGATTAAGATTAATTTTTCTAATGGATTTAAAATTTTTAGTTGAAAGTTGAATGTATATCAATGAATGAAAATATATAATAAGTTATATTACATCGACGAAATGTCAATATCAAGCTGCGGCTTCAAATCCAAAGTGACGATTGTTAGAGAAGTGGCACTTATGGAGTCGATAGAAACAAAGAAATGATGTTACAAAAATTACATAAAGACCATGAAATCCAGTTGCTACAAAAAAGGTGGCCCCATTAACTGAATATGCAACAGAAAAAGAGGGTTCTCTGTATTCATAACCTTGAAGTAAGGCATTGTAGACTCCTAACATAATGGTAAGTCCTAATCTTTGTATTGCGTCTGAGTGATCGAAGTGCTCAAGTGACAGTCGCTCCTGAGGAGAGAAGAATAGTAGTATTAAGTAGTGGAACTTGGAAAAGGCTAAAGGGATGGATTCCTACTGGGGGCCACAATATACCAATTTCGAATGTGGGTGTGCGCCTTCTGTGGAAGAAAGCTCAGAAGAAAGAATAATAAAACTGCGGAAACAAATAGGATTATACCTCATCGTAGGCCTTTTATAACAATTTGTGTATGAAGGCCTTGGTAAGTACCTTCTCGAGTAACATCTCGTCATCATTGAATTATGGTTAGAATAACTGGGATAAATAAGTCTGGGTTAAATTAATGGAATCACTTAATCAGACCAGATGTAAGAAGTCTCCAATCGATCCTGTTAAAGGTCAAGGTCTTGTATCACCCTTGTTTTATGCGTGGTGTCTGTGTGATGACATTACTTACTTCTCTGGCGTAAAGTGTTCTAAGAACTTAGGTAAAAGGATAAGACTGAATAATTACAGCAGCAAATTCTAATTTTAAAAGTAAAATTTGAGCCAGGATAAGCAGAGAGAGAGTTTTGTTGATAATAAAGGTCCTATGTTCCTAAAGAATAGTTAATAAGACATGACCCGCAATTATGTTTGCAGCTAGTCGGAGAGCCAAAGTTCATGGCAGGATGATATTTCTAATTGTTTCAGTTAGAACCATCAAAGGTATAGGCACACTTGACATACCTTGAGGGACTAAGTGTGCAAATATATGCTGGGTGTGGTTAATTCATCCAAATAAAATAAAGGAAGTGCCAAGTTAGAATTTTAGTTAAATGTCTAGAACTGGTGAAAATACAAGGCAATAGACCTAAGGCGTTGTTAGAGGATGAAGCTGAAAAGTGATACAAATAGTAAGGATACTCCCGAATTAGAGGGTCCTAGAATGGTTTTGTATTCATTGTGGAGGGTGAAAATAATTTTGGATCGGAAGAGGAGTCGCCCTATGGGAGACTTTCACTCTGTGACATGGGTTACCACTGATACCTTCTGCCTTGCCTCAGAAAATTTCCCCTCCTATCTGTTGCTGTCTTGCAACATTGCCATAGCTCCTGACGACGCACGAGAGTGCGGAAGATCTACAGCTAAAGATTTTCATCCTCATGTGGCTTGTTCTGCACATGAATATAGATATAATGCATACAAGATGTACCCAGCAAGGAGATGAAAATCATTGACTAAATTATCTCTGTAACAAGAAGTTAAATGGTAAAGGACTAGTAATCTAGGAGACAAACTGACCTGTCGTGGATCATGGAGGCTGTAGAGAAAACCTTTATTTGGCGTTTAAGGATCTTATTGGTGATTGGTGGGCAAGGACGGGTAGTGTTGTTAGTGGTTAGGGGGTAGTGATTGGATAGGGTAGTGTTGGTGGCAATTAGGGTATAGTGGTTGGGTGGGGTAGTGTTGGTAGTAATTAGGGGGTAGTGATTGGGTGGGGTAGTGTTAGTAGTAATTAGGGGGGTAGTGTTGGTAGTGATTGGGGGTAGTGTTAGTATGATAGTCGAGGGTTATGACTGATTAATAATGAAGTCGGCAGCGATGATGATTACAAAAATGATGATAGTAATGATGGCGGTGGTGTCTCTGCATCACGAACGTTTTAATTTTTGTCTGTAGGCATTTCCTGAACCATTCACTGTTCCTGTTGCCCCTGCTCACTACCTCCTTCAATTATTTTTTAGTTATTTTAAAGTCAGGTGTAATAAGGAAAGAATTTCAGGTTGATTGGTTTTTATTTCTTTTATTATAAACGAAAAGGAATCGTACACAATTAGCTGAGAGCGCCGAATGGCGGTGGTCGCCAGGAATGCAATAAAGCTTTGGGAGGTGGGTAAGTAATCTCCTTGCTCACCGGAATCCGGGATTTATAAAGTTGGGCTGTCGATGTATAACGGTTGCGCCATTTTTACTTTATTATCACTTTTGTGCGTTAAGTCTAATGCTTCTTTATAATAGTGGTTTACTTAAAATGACGATTATTTACTTATCAGTCTGTGGTAGATGGAACACTGCCTTTGTTAAAATAACGTTTCGCTCGATGAGAGCTTTCCCGGGTAGGTTGATAATGTTAACACCTTAGCGAAACATCGCTGTAATAAAAGTTTTAATCTGTGTCTTTAATTAACTTAATACATGTCAATATACTGATTATCTTTCAGTGAATATCATGCGAAAGAAAGTCGCTTATATTGTACATGACGAAAGATTGTCCAGCCTTCAGGTTTGTCAGTGTCAATCGACAAGAAAGGAGCACTATAGAAAGCCTACTGGCCCAAGCATACTGGCCCTAGGGATGTTATTTATGATTCGTCTGGATTCTAGGTCCTCCATATATAAATTGGATAGTATTGGACTAAGGGGTGAGCCCATGGCTAGCCCGAACAGTTGTTTGCACTTGTTGTCTTCAAATCTCAGTGGAGGTAGTAGTAATGCTGCCGCTTGCTGCCGCCGTCGCCGCCGCCGCCATCGCCACCACCACCACCACCACCACCACCACCACCACCACCACCACCACCACCACCACCACCACCTCCACTTCCTCCTCCTCCTCCTCCTTCTCCTCCTCCTCCTCCTCCTTCTCCTCCTGTCACTACATAAACTCGTTTCATAGTTTTCTCTGTATTAGGACTGAAGAAGCCACTAGTGGCGAAACGTATCGTTTAATAAATGTCCTGAACTGTACATAAGTACCTTTTTCCACGTTCAGGACCATTATCAAGCCATGACTCAGACAAGACTTGAAATACCTTTCTTTAAAAAAAAAAATAAAAAAAAACTAATCCACTCAGACACGATTAGCTATAAAATTTGGGGCGGTAAAATTCAACGCATTCTACCCAGAAATTTTATAGTTAATCGCGTCAGAATGGATTAGGTGTGAGCAGTAAAATGTAGTGTGAAGAAGAATTTGACACGTGTGCAACACCTGGGTATCCTTATACTAGACGTTTCGCCATCCAGTGACTTTATCAATACAAATTCAATGACATATTTGGAAGACAGTAGAACTATATACAAATGATGAGGTAATCAGTCCCTCAGCCTTGGAGTTGGTGTGAAGAGCACCGTAGTCGTGAAGATTCTGGAGCACAGGCGAGAAGGCTAGAGGTAAATGGTGTGAGCAAAGAAAAGAGGTTAACGGAAATGAACCTAACGACATTGGAGTACAGAAGAACCAGGGAAGATATGAGAACACATAAACCACTCGGAGGTAGTGATAGGGTAAACGAGGATAAACCGTTTTGAGAAACAGAAAACAGGTTCTCACAAGGACAACTGGAAACTAGACCCAGGTGAGTCACAGGAATCTCAGGAAGCAATTTTTCAGTCTCAGAGTGGTCAGGTGGAGGTAGGCTCGTTACATAGTTTTATGAGAATGTACGATAGGGCTCACAAAGCTGGGAGGGAGCGAATCTGGCAAGCAGCAAACTGAGAAGTAGTATAATACCGACAGGTTGATAAGGAAGACTCACGTGCAATAAATAGGTTATTCCGAATCGTTTTGCGTACTAAGTAGGCGCCTTCAGTTGTATACAGAAGAGTTAGCAGAAGCAGACTGAAGAAGCCTGCTATGCAGGTGAAACTTTTTCGGAATAACCTATCTATTGCACGTGAGTCTTCCTTATCAACCTGTCGGTATTATATACCATTTTTTATATTCAGCAAATTGAGTCGAAACAAGGAGCTAAGGCTCGACCCCCTGGGGCTTGGGTTCGAATCCTGGTCATGCTGTAGAATTTCTCTGCATATGTGCACTTGTTTCCGCTATGGGTTGATATATGGGAGAAGAATGAAATAACTGAGGTCCATACTTAGGAAGTGCCTGAATTGGGGCTCAAACACAGGTAGCGATGAGGCATCATGGTGTGATGGATTGTGGCGTCAGGTCTCTGGTTGCCTCTTCTACTGCAGAGTTGAAGACCTGGATTCAAGTCCTCGACACACCGCATTTTTTTTCTCTGCCTATATTCGCTTGTTTCTATGGATGCACTGGTATATGTAAATTGATAAAAAAAATGTATCTAGGCCTTTCGCAGTTCTTGTAACCTGCCTGTTGCAACTCTTGCAAAATTACAGGTTTTGAGACGAAAACGAACACTAGCTCCAGGCCTTTTGTTCTTCCGTGACGAATCATGGAAGTGCGAAAGTTCTAGATACCAGCAACTCTTTTAGGGTTTGGTGTGTATTGTGACTAATATATCTAAATTATATTTTGCTTAAATTGATTAAGATACTTTAATTTGACGGCTAGTCAGGCCATGTAAATTTCTCCCATTGTAACCATGTTTCATTATATGGTCCCTTCAAGGGAGGTTCCTTGACGCTGGTGAGAGGTTCTTGATCTAGGGAATTGGATCTGTGCTCCGGTTACCTGAATTAAGCCTGAATACCTTCCATCCCTACCCCCACGTGCGCTGTATAACCCAACGGGTTTAGTGCTCCTCCACGATTTTAATTGCAATTCATTATATGGTAGAACATCCAGCTTTCTCTCGTAACATTAAAATGGTTTTATCTCAATATTCATACTATACACAAGAACGTTTTAAAACCTGTTATTTGGTGTGTTCTTACAACTACTATTGTTGTTATAAAGTTGGTAGAATTACCGACAATATGTAAAGTAAAAGGACACAAGTGCAACTAATGTGACATTTTATTGTGGCAACGTTTCGCTCTCCAGGAGCTTTGTCAAGCCGTTACAAGCAATACATGGACACAGAGGGTATACAAAGGCTCAGAGTGAGGTGCAATACTAGTGAGGTACCAATTTGGTACTTTACATACTATTGTTGTTACTGTTATTATTACTACTATTGCTACTGCTGCTGCTACAACTACGACTACTACTACTATACTACTATTACTGCTATACTACTATACTATTAGTATTACTATATTATTACTGCACTACTATACTATTACTGTACTACTATTACTACTACTGCTATTACTACTACTACAACTACTGTATTGCTACTGCTGCTGCTGCTGCTGCTACTACTACTACTACTACTACTACTACTATTACTACCACCACTACTGTATTGCTACTGCTGCTACTACTACTACTATTACTACTACTACTACTACTCCCACCACTACTGTATTGCTACTGCTGCTGCTACTACTACTATTACTACTGCCACCACTACTGTATTGCTACTGCTGCTGCTGCTACTACTACTACTTCTACTACTACTACTATTACTACTACTACTACCACCACTACTGTATTGCTACTGCTGCTACTACTACTACTACTATTACTACTAAAACTACTATACAATTGCCACTGCTACTTGCAATGTATCCTAATAATATGTAAGGCAACATAACACAAGTGATATAAGACTGCGCACATAAATCACTGTCTCAAATTCATAATTCCATCTCCACTAAAAAAATACTATCCCAGATTACAACAGTATTCGACATGCATAAGTCTTCTTAAACCTTGGATTACTGCGATAATGCTTAATTAATTTGAAATATGTAAAATGTTATTTTAAAATTCGGAATATTTAATCAATGTGTCTGCATTAAAAGGTTTGCAGTGAATGTGTATTTGCAGAGAGATTTGTGTGTGTATTAATATTTTTAGTGTATCCTTGTGTTATATGAGCTGGCTCATTTTTTCTTGTATGGCCTACTATTAAGCGAGTGTACTCACTGAGTTTACATTGTTTATATAGGGCTTTAGATTTAGAAAGTGCATAGGAAAGTACTGGTTTAGAAATATAGTAGTCTGAGAGGAACAATTTACCTAGTAGGGTCATTGAACCTTAAGCTTGGGTAGTTTCAAATACTATAGGTTATTAGATAAATACACGAGAGAAGGGTTGTTAAGACACATAGGCAACACTTAAGCAACTTTATTCCGAAACGTTTCGCCTACACAGTAGGCTTCTTCAGTCGAGTACAGAAAGTAGGCAGGAGTAGTAGAGATGTGAAGACGATGTAATCAGTCCATCACCCTTGAAGTCGTAGATTTGAGGTTGTCAGTCCCTCAGCCTGGAGAAGTTCTGTTCCAAAGTCTGGAACTAACTGAAGATCAAGCGTCAGTGTTGAGACTTAAATACTGTCGGAAAGAGAGGTGCAGAGTAGTAGTAGTGAGATTGTAGCCACTGAGAAGTCATGTCCTTCTCAGAACAAACGGTTCTCACTTGAAGAAGTTGTCCAAGGTGTTTTCGTTTTGTACCAAGATGCCATTGTGTTGCAGTGTCTGACAGAGTGAATATCAAAATGGTATACAATACCGACAGGATGGTTGTTAAGACACATAGGCAACACAAGTTGCTTAAGTGTTGCCTATGTGTCTTAACAACCATCCTGTCGGTATTGTATACCATTTTGATATTCACATGAGAGAAGGGTTGGATTTAAGTGGGACTTGCACTTAAGTTAATAGGGTTATCATTAGGTAACATTGATACTGCGTTGGGCGAATATTTTTGTTAGTTGGTTTAGGTTTGAGAAGGACCTGCCTAGTATGAGCCAGTGTTCTTGCTGCAGTGCTCCTTCTTATGTTCTTATAAGGTCTTTGCTCCTGGCCGTCGTTTTTAATTTACAATCAGTTATTATTGGTTCATGGTCTTTTATCTATTTCTGTATTTAATATAATATTTGGAATTTTAGTGCATCACCTTAACCAATTCATTCAGCATTTTTACGACCCTTTCACTGACGAATTATTTCCTGACGTCTCTTTCGTTCATCTGGGTGTTCAACTACCATCTCTTTCAACCAAGTCTTCCCAAATCTGAAAGTTAAGACACAGGTGCAACATCTGGTTATCTTTATTTTAGACGTCTCGCCATCTAGTATCTTTATCAATACAGATTCTTAGACATAATTAGAAAACAGAAGAACTCTATACAAGAGATGAGGTAATCAGCCCCTCAGCCTTAGAGGTGGTGTTTACAGCACCGTGGTTGTAGAGATTCTGTAAACACGGTGCTGTAAACACCACCTCCAAGGCTGAGGGACTGATTACCTCATCTTTTGTATATAGTTCTTCTGTTTTCTAATTATGTCCAAGAATCTGTATTGATAAAGCCACTGGATGGCGAAACGTCTACAATAAAGATATCCAGATGTTGCACATGTGGCTTAACTTTCATCTTGTCGGTATTGTATACCTGTCTTGCACAACTTCCCAAATCTGCTCACTCATTGCTTATATGTATCTCGTATGTCGCAATCATATCTTCTTTGACTCTGTTCAAATGATGAAAAAAAGAGTTTTCCCTCGTGGTTTATTCCCTTCTACTCCAGGACTTAGTGAACTTCACGCTTTTTTCGATTTGTGGGCTCCACTCTGGTGCTGTATATTCTAAGAGCGACCCGACATGTGTGATGACCAGTGCTTTTAATAACAATTTGCATAGACGGATGAGGGTAGTTCCTTTCTTTATTTTTGCATACACTGCCGATGTTTTGTTTATGTGCACCTCCAGAGAGGTTTAGCTTCCTCCTTGTCCTGTCTCAAAACTTAAGCAAAAGCACACAAGTGCAACTAATGTGACATTTTATTGTTGCCAATCACCTCGTCAAATTCAACTACGATAAATTGGACGCATGTGCAACTCTTGGGTTTTGCCACACAGTGGCTTCATCAGTCCATACAAAGGAGAACCGTGAAGAACAGGAGAAGAATGAGGTAATCAGTCCCTCAACCTTGAGTCGATGTTGTCAGTCCATCAATCTTGAACTGAATACAGCATATGTGCAGATAAGTAACTTATATACCATAAGCAGGAGAGGTGCAGCAGACGTAGGTGGTGTCACATTTGTTCAGTGTGGAAGTAGGTCGTGCCCAAGAATTAGGCAAGCGAAGAATTCCCAAGTATTAAGATCCCAAGAAGTTGCAGTGTCTGACAGGATTGTAGATGAATGGTTCAGAGAACCGACACGTTGATAAATTAAACACGTGTCTAATTCTAAATTAGACACATGTGTCTAATTTTAAATTAGACACGTGTGTCTAATTTGTGTTGATAAATTAGACACGTGTCTAATTTATCAACGTGTCGGTTCTCTGAACCATTCATCTACAAATTCAACTACGCCCGACTAGTGATTAAAGAGCCTAATTTCCGCAGACGTAAATGCCTTGAAATATCATTAATCGCCTTTTCTAACACTAACAAAACAAAGGCAGCTTCATCATTTCCGAAGAATTAAAAAGAATTCTTCTCAAAACAATAAACCCTGCCATCACATAGTTGCTGCTGCTGCTGATACTGCTACGACTATCACTGTTATTACTAGCACGAGTATTACTACTGCTTCTAGTATTACTACAACAATTATATTGTGCCTTACACCTCACTCCTAAACTTATATATAACCTTCTGTGTTCTTTTATTGTTTGTAACAGCTTGACAAAAATCCTGGAGAGCGAAACGTTGCCACAACATTAATACAGTCTAGAGGGTTTCTTTTCCCTTCCTCTCAGGCTGCATTTTATTTATTTTCTTGTCCTGGGTGCCCATCTTCAGACTTTGCACTTGTAATAAAGTTGGTAGAATTACCGACAATATGTAAAGTAAAAGGACACAAGTGCAACTAATGTGACATTTTATTGTGGCAACGTTTCGCTCTCCAGGAGCGAAACGTTGCCACAATAAAATGTCACATTAGTTGCACTTGTGTCCTTTTACTTTACAGACTTTGCACTTATTGGCACTGAACTCTAACAGCCTTGTGTTTGCCACTATCGCAGTTTCTGAAAAAGGCTTCAATTTTTTTTTTATTTATTAATTTTTTTTTGTATTCCTTTCATTTGTTCAACATCGCCAAAAAAAAAAAAATGGCATGTGGAGGTATAAACATAGGTCATTTTCACGCATCAGAGAGTACGAGTCTTATTATTGATCCCTAGGGGGCCTTTTTCAGTACTTTTTCTCAATTTGATACTATCTAATCGTTACTCTCTTCTGTTTTTCAGATATTAATAAGCCATTAAAGCAGATTTCCTGTCACTGTCGCTTGTCTTTGTTCTACTAGTGTATGGATCATTCTTTTGGCGACTCACAATGAGTTTGAAGGTCTTATACTCACTGAATATACAATTTGTACACCCTTCTCTGTCGTGAGTCTTCGCTTACTTCCTGAGCTCGTGGGCCAAATCATATACAGTGGTTTCTTAATACTGTGTGTAATCTGCCTCATTCACTCCCTTACTTAGGTTCTTCCATTTTCTTACCACTATAAAGCGAAAGAAACATTTCTTGATTTCCCTCTGGATCATTTGTATTTTCCCAGTTCTGCTCATTTTGAGCATTTGATCCCTGTCCGTCCACTCAGATAAGTTAAGCGGCCTACACATCGTTTCTTCATTGGTTCCAATATGTAATCTATCTATATTGTTACGGTTTAGGTCCCTTTTTAAATCTGTCTTCCTTTTCTGAAATCTACCATATTGTTTACGGACGCTATTTATTGTAATTGCTTCAGTTGGCAGGTTTTCGTATGAAAACCCATTCCATGAGCTTTGAGCCTTCCTCTCCCAGGCGTCCAGTTTCATATGTTGTTGGGTCTTTATTCGATTATCTGCTTATCTGATCAGTCTTGGTCTCGTACTTCTCATGTCTGAAACAACTTCCTGCTTTATGTGTCTACGCCACGCCGTTTTTCTAGTAATCGTATACACATTGCTACCACTGTTTTCCACGGGAACATTCATAATTTTCCAGGGTTATGCAAGAACGATCTTATTGACATTTAACTTAACTAATCTCTGTGTTTGCTCAGAGTACATAGCTGAAATTGTGGCATCGTTTGTTATAATATCAATCCTATTTAATCTACATGTTGTTTTGTCGATAGTTGGTTTCTAGTTTATATGTCAAGTGTTGGTTTAGTATCCTGGAATGGTTTCTGGAAGGCTGGGTCTAGGATGCTCTTGATGTTTAAAGTTCAGTCCACTCCTGTATTTCCATTGTCCAGTTTTTCATAAATATCCTGTTATGAATTTCTCCGTAACTGGATATCCATGTGGCATAGATCTTGGATCCAAATGGCATACTGACGTCATTAGTGAAAAAATGACACTTTGCAGACCAGACTCTTCTGGAAAAATGTGTCACTCTGTGTAGAATTTTATCAAGATGAAACAATAAAAGCTTATTCTGCAACTTGTTTCTGCCATCCCGCCTCATCTCATCCTCGGTCTAAGGAGTAGCCGCACGCTACGGGTTTACCTCTTGGTTAAAAGTTAAGCAATTAGAGTCAGTCTTAGTTTCATACCTCTCCTTCCTGTCAGATGAGAATCATTAGTGTTAACTGGGTTACCTAAACAAAGTTATACTCTTTCTCTTATGGTATCCTATGGTTTTGTGGCTTTGGTAAACTTCTTCGCATCATTTGCGGTGAATACTGATCCATAGGTTGTAGATTTGTAAGCAGCAGAGGCTGGTACTGTTTGGTGGTAGGTATGTGGTTAGCCTATGCTTGCTCCAGTTTTTTTTTTTTTTTGCTATGTTATTGTTACTGTTTCTGATCCAGGCTTTCTCCTGACAATACTTAGTCATGTGACCTGGTCAATTTTATGGCCTGCCCTCCTGGTATCCTCATTACCTTTTGCAATATCCATTTTTTCGCTTTCTGTTTCTTTGTTTAGTGTGTAGTTTAGTTCATTGTTTTTAGTAATTTCTTGTAATGTTGGAACCATTATTTTTTTTCACGCTCCGCCATTATCCATCAATATCGTTCGTTACTTCATCACCACTGTCATCGTCTCTTTTATAAACATATGCGTTATTACAATCTTGTCTGTTTATCTAACTCTGGGTTTCATCCTTCTTCTACACCTTCGTTCACTCTTGTCCACTTCTCAGTCATCCAGTTATCTGCCTCATCACTTCACTCTTCCTCCTCCTTTTACTCTCCTCCGTCCATTCCTCTTCCTCAATTCATCCTCTCTTCCTCCGCCCATTCCTCTTCCTCCGTCCACTCCTATGTCTCTGCCCACCCCATTTCTTTCCTTCCTTCACTTATTCCTCTCTCTAATCCCTTCACTCTGCTCACTTTTCCATTCCTCTTCCACTTCTGTCCACGACTCCTCAGCACCACTACCTCACACAGCTGACTTTTCATTAACCTGTTCATCTTCAACAGTCACGGTTTTTGCATTATTATGTTCTCTGAAAAGAATTGTGGGGAAGGGGGTGTCTAATTTCGCCTTGGTAATATGAACCCCCACACAAAGCAGCAACCTACACGAGCCATCATTTTCACTATTTATCTTTCTTTCACCTTCCTTCTTCTACCGTTCTCTTTCCCTTTTTCCTCTTTAACAGGCGAACAACAGCCAGTGTGATCCAAACTCATGGCGCTCTGGAGAGGAACCGCCCAAGAAAAATGGAACAAGACGAAGGTATCTGAAGAGTTTGATTCTTCAGGGCGGGTGTTTACACATGGCCCGACAGTGAGTACATCCATCCATCTGACACGCTGATACGATGTGCGAAATTTCCTGGAAAATTTCAGACAGTGTACGATCACGACTGCAGTTCGTATATTTCTCCTTGTGGCGGCAGCTGCTAGGACGGTGGTGGGTGGGACGATAGCAGCTTGGACTGTGGTGGGTGAGACTGTGGTGGGTGAGACGGTGGTGGCTGAGACGGTGGTGGGTGGGACGATGGTGGGTGGGACGGTGGTGGCTGGGACAGTGGTGATAGTGGAGGCTGGGACAGTGGTGATAGTAGTGGTGGCTGGGACAGTGGTGATAGCAGTGGTGGCTGGGACAGTGGTAATAGTAGTGGTGGCTGGGACAGTGGTGATAGCAGTGGTGGCTAGGACAGTGGTGATAGTAGTGGCGGCTGTGTAAAACCGTTTTGAAGGTCTAAAATACATCGATGATGTCGTCTCTGCTACTTTGTGCTTCCAGTGATAAAAGGTTAATTAAGCTCTTTAAACGTTCCGTCGTATTTCTAGTTTGATGCGTGGTGCGCGCATGCATGAAAACGCATAAAGGCCTTTCGTGCGTGAATGCTGCCTTTCGACATGACTGCCAATGACCAACGCAATGTTGCAACCATGTTTTTTTGTCCTTGCTGATTGCTGGAAAAATATTCTGCATTTCGCATTGATCCGTATCACCCACAAATCATACAAACTAAAACCATTTCCAAATGCCGAATGAGTTTTGATTTCCACCAGCAATTTAGGCATACACGATGGTGTCAACCATAAAGTGTGCGTGCGTGTGTGCTTATTTGCCATTCGTGACATGAATGCATAAATGAGTATAATACTTTCAAAGAGAATTTATCTAATGTATTCCCCACATCAGTGTCCACTTAAGTAGCATCCAAGGAACAAGGCAATAATTTAGTTTTAGATTTTCGTTAAGTTTCCCTTGAAAGTTAATGCGTATTGTAACGAGTAAGACGCATGTACAGCACTTGGGTATCTCTATTAACATAACATATTGTTAAAAGAGATACAAAATGTTCTTCATGAATTTGTCGTTATTGTTTTCCATTTATAAGATGATTTACACATTATATAAGTAAATTATTCAGCATTAAGAAGCTCCCTTGAAAGGGAAACTCGTGTAGCATTCATGAAGAAAATACTTAGGGATGCTTAAAAAATAGATTAGACAAATAAATGGGCTTTAATGCCACTGATTCCTTGAGTGATGAAGAGGCACTACCGTTCACTCGTGCGGTGCAGAGGCACTTCAGGTGAATAAGACACACATGCAACACATGGGAACATTTAATAGACGTTCGCCCAGCAGGGGGTTCAGCCTAATACAGAGACATTAAAAATGAGACTTATATATTGGTATAAACCTTGGTAATAAATACCGACAAGTTGGTTTAGAAAGACACGTAAGCAAACACTATGACATATTTATTAGAAAACGTTTCGGTCCTGGGACCTTGATCACTTCTAACATTCATGTATGTGTGTATATGTTCGCCAAGACCGAAATCCTGACACGAGTCTTAATCTTGCGATGACCCGTCTCTGGCTCCCGAAGGAGAAAGGGTTCTACAATGTTGCAACGTATGCTGCTCAAGCACTGTTCTGGTCAGTTCATCTCATAAGCAACAACACCGCATGTACTCCTAACTGTGGATACTAATGAAGAGGAGGATATGTCATTATCAGAGGCAACAGGGACGGAGAGAATTGTTGAGATTAGAAAGACCGGAAATGTAGGGAAGGCAGAGGACAGAAGAGTTCCCAGGAGTAGAGAGTTTGGGAGAGAAGAAATTACGTTTAGCTCGTTAGAAGGCAGAGTCTATGAAATGGGAAGGGTAGCCAAGACGGGAAAACGAATTATGAAGAGTGGAAATTTGTGCTGGAAGGAACTGAGGATCACAGATGCGGAGGGCACTGAGAAAGAGAGAGATAAGAACACTTTTCTTGACAGGGGAAGCATGATAGGAAAAGTAGTGAATGTACATGCCACTGTGCATGTACTCTGCTCTGCCTTCCCTACATTTCCGGTCTTTCTAATCTCAACAATTCTCTCCGTCCCTTAGACATCAAGCTTACTTTCCGCCAGACTAACACTCTTCGCACTAATCTCGTTCATACCTCTCCTCTCTCATCAGATGTTCCTGATGTCTACTCTATTTCTTGCTCCTCCTGTCCTCTTCAATACTTGGGAGAAACTGGTCGATCGCTTTCTGACAGACTTAAGGAGCACAAAAATAGTGTTAGGCTTGCCGACACTAACAATGCTCTTTTCTGTCACGTCAGAGATCACAGCCATCTTATAGACTGGTCTTCTGCTAAAACTGTCTTCCCTACTTCCAACTTTAACAGTCGCCGTCTTGTTGAATCCTCTCTAATACACAACTTTCCTTGTATGAATCTTAGTCCTGGCTTCGTCTCTGTAGATGCCTTCCTCTCCCACTACATTGTAAAATGCTCCATACTTCAGAACACCCGTGACTTAACGTGATTCCTCATTTTTTCTTCTTCTCCCTCTTCCCCTTTCCTCTTTTTGTTCTTTTTGTCTTTCTTCTGTCGCGTGTTTCTGTTCTTTCATTATTTATTTCATCACTTCCCCTTCCCCCCACTTCTGTGCACTTGCTCTCCCTCTGTGGGCACCTAGCTCCCTTGCAGTGCTCCCCTTTCTTTATATTTGACTGGCTCCTCCTCCTTAGTTCCCACTACTACCACCACCACTACTACTACTACTACTACTACTACTACTACTACTACTACTACTACTACTACTACTACTACTACTACTACTACTACTACCACCACTACCTCTTCCTGCCTATATATAGCCGTCCTGCTCCACTTCTGGTTAGTGTGACTTTGTAAATGGTCCAATTCGGAGCGAAACGTCATCATAAGATGCTCTCTTATATGTGCGGGTTATTTGTGTATCGTTCTAGTCACGGTATTGTGCCTTTTTTTGTTATTTAAAGAAGAGAGGAGCTTACGACGACGTTTCGGTCCGACTTGGACCATTTACAAAGTCACACTAACCAGAATTGGAGCAGGACGGGTATATATAGGCATATATACTACCACCAGTACCTCTTCCTGCCTATATATACCCGTCCTGCTCCAATTCTGGTTAGTGTGACTTTGTAAATGGTCCAAGTCGGACCGAAACGTCGTCGTAAGCTCCTCTCTTCAAGTGTAAACTTTATTGATGATTCGGCTGCATTGATCTTGTTGAGAAGGCCTGGATATTGAGACGTCTAGGACAAAAACCCAATATATCATCAACGTATCTTAACCAGGTAACGGCGTTGGGAATATCCAGGCAGACGAACCATCAATAAAGTTTACACTTGAACTCGAAAAGGATGGCAAACTTCCTTTCCTCGACGTCCTCCTGTGCAGAATTCCCGACAGTGACAAACTTCTCTTCAAAATGTATAGAAAACCTACCAACAAGGACGATCTTATACACTTCTATTCACAGAGTCCCTGTCGAAGACTCTAATTGCATGGTACAAAGGCATTATCACACTCCTTGCATGGTATAGGGTATTATTACACCTTGTATGGTACAGAAGTATTATCACACACTGCTTGCATAGTACAGAAGTATTATCACACACTGCTTGCATAGTACAGAAGTATTATCACACACTGCTTGCATGGTACAGAAGTATTATCACACTGCTTGCATGGTACAGAAGTATTATCACACACTCCTTGCATGATACAGAAGTATTATCACACACTACTTGCATGATACAAAAGTATTATCACATTACTTGCATGGTACAGAAGTATTATCACACACTCCTTGCATGGTACAGGCTCGCTGTCGAAGACAGTGAGACACTGCTTCAGGCTCTTTTCATGGAACAGAGCCACCTGCAAACTTCCCTTGCATGGTGTAGAGACCTTGTCGCAGACTCTCCTTGCAGGATGCAGAGGTGTAGGTACACTCGCAGGTAATTTAAAATAACATGAAATCCAAACACTTTAGGGCATTTTACTTGAAAATTTTCTTCGTTCCTGAGGCCCTTGAATGCTCCGGGAAAATTTTTGTTCCTTCCCTCACGCAGAGCAATAATATCCGCTACAAACACGCATTCATTACACAACCAGAGGAAACCCCATTTATAATGCCTGCGTATAAATATATATATATGTATGTATATATATATATATATATATATATATATATATATATATATATACATATATATATATATATATATTTATTATTATTTTATTATCACACCGGCCGATTCCCACCAAGGCAGGGTGGCCCGAAAAAGAAAAACTTTCACCATCATTCACTCCATCACTGTCTTGCCAGAAGGGTGCTTTACACTACAGTTTTTAAACTGCAACATTAACACCCCTCCTTCAGAGTGCAGGCACTGTACTTCCCATCTCCAGGACTCAAGTCCGGCCTGCCGGTTTCCCTGAATCCCTTCATAAATGTTACTTTGCTCACACTCCAACAGCACGTCAAGTATTAAAAACCATTTGTCTCCATTCACTCCTATCAAACACGCTCAAGCATGCCTGCTGGAAGTCCAAGCCCCTCGCACACAAAACCTCCTTTACCCCCTCCCTCCAACCCTTCCTAGGCCGACCCCTACCCCGCCTTCCTTCCACTACAGACTGATACACTCTTGAAGTCATTCTGTTTCGCTCCATTCTCTCTACATGTCCGAACCACCTCAACAACCCTTCCTCAGCCCTCTGGACAATAGTTTTGGTAATCCCGCACCTCCTCCTAACTTCCAAACTACGAATTCTCTGCATTATATTCACACCACACATTGCCCTCAGACATGACATCTCCACTGCCTCCAGCCTTCTCCTCGCTGCAACATTCATCACCCACGCTTCACACCCATATAAGAGCGTTGGTAAAACTATACTCTCATACATTCCCCTCTTTGCCTCCAAGGACAAAGTTCTTTGTCTCCACAGACTCCTAAGTGCACCACTCACTCTTTTTCCCTCATCAGTTCTATGATTCACCTCATCTTTCATAGACCCATCCGCTGACACGTCCACTCCCAAATATCTGAATACGTTCACCTCCTCCATACTCTCTCCCTCCAATCTGATATTCAATCTTTCATCACCTAATCTTTTTGTTATCCTCATAACCTTACTCTTTCCTGTATTCACCTTTAATTTTCTTCTTTTGCACACCCTACCAAATTCATCCACCAATCTCTGCAACTTCTCTTCAGAATCTCCCAAGAGCACAGTGTCATCAGCAAAGAGCAGCTGTGACAACTCCCACTTTGTGTGTGATTCTTTATCTTTTAACTCCACGCCTCTTGCCAAGACCCTCGCATTTACTTCTCTTACAACCCCATCTATAAATATATTAAACAACCACGGTGACATCACACATCCTTGTCTAAGGCCTACTTTTACTGGGAAAAAATTTCCCTCTTTCCTACATACTCTAACTTGAGCCTCACTATCCTCGTAAAAACTCTTCACTGCTTTCAGTAACCTACCTCCTACACCATACACTTGCAACATCTGCCACATTGCCCCCCTATCCACCCTGTCATACGCCTTTTCCAAATCCATAAATGCCACAAAGACCTCTTTAGCCTTATCTAAATACTGTTCACTTATATGTTTCACTGTAAACACCTGGTCCACACACCCCCTACCTTTCCTAAAGCCTCCTTGTTCATCTGCTATCCTATTCTCCGTCTTACTCTTAATTCTTTCAATTATAACTCTACCATACACTTTACCAGGTACACTCAACAGACTTATCCCCCTATAATTTTTGCACTCTCTTTTATCCCCTTTGCCTTTATACAAAGGAACTATGCATGCTCTCTGCCAATCCCTAGGTACCTTACCCTCTTCCATACATTTATTAAACAATTGCACCAACCACTCCAAAACTATATCCCCACCTGCTTTTAACATTTCTATCTTTATCCCATCAATCCCGGCTGCCTTACCCCCTTTCATTTTACCTACTGCCTCACGAACTTCCCCCACACTCACAACTGGCTCTTCCTCACTCCTACAAGATGTTATTCCTCCTTGCCCTATACACGAAATCACAGCTTCCCTATCTTCATCAACATTTAACAATTCCTCAAAATATTCCTTCCATCTTCCCAATACCTCTAACTCTCCATTTAATAACTCTCCTCTCCTATTTTTAACTGACAAATCCATTTGTTCTCTAGGCTTTCTTAACTTGTTAATCTCACTCCAAAACTTTTTCTTATTTTCAACAAAATTTGTTGATAACATCTCACCCACTCTCTCATTTGCTCTCTTTTTACATTGCTTCACCACTCTCTTAACCTCTCTCTTTTTCTCCATATACTCTTCCCTCCTTGCATCACTTCTACTTTGTAAAAACTTCTCATATGCTAACTTTTTCTCCCTTACTACTCTCTTTACATCATCATTCCACCAATCGCTCCTCTTCCCTCCTGCACCCACTTTCCTGTAACCACAAACTTCTGCTGAACACTCTAACACTACATTTTTAAACCTACCCCATACCTCTTCGACCCCATTGCCTATGCTCTCATTAGCCCATCTATCCTCCAATAGCTGTTTATATCTTACCCTAACTGCCTCCTCTTTTAGTTTATAAACCTTCACCTCTCTCTTCCCTGATGCTTCTATTCTCCTTGTATCCCATCTACCTTTTACTCTCAGTGTAGCTACAACTAGAAAGTGATCTGATATATCTGTGGCCCCTCTATAAACATGTACATCCTGAAGTCTACTCAACAGTCTTTTATCTACCAATACATAATCCAACAAACTACTGTCATTTCGCCCTACATCATATCGTGTATACTTATTTATCCTCTTTTTCTTAAAATATGTATTACCTATAACTAAACCCCTTTCTATACAAAGTTCAATCAAAGGGCTCCCATTATCATTTACACCTGGCACCCCAAACTTACCTACCACACCCTCTCTAAAAGTTTCTCCTACTTTAGCATTCAAGTCCCCTACCACAATTACTCTCTCACTTGGTTCAAAGGCTCCTATACATTCACTTAACATCTCCCAAAATCTCTCTCTCTCCTCTGCATTCCTCTCTTCTCCAGGTGCATACACGCTTATTATGACCCACTTCTCGCATCCAACCTTTACTTTAATCCACATAATTCTTGAATTTACACATTCATATTCTCTTTTCTCCTTCCATAACTGATCATTTAACATTACTGCTACCCCTTCCTTTGCTCTAACTCTCTCAGATACTCCAGATTTAATCCCATTTATTTCCCCCCACTGAAACTCTCCTACCCCCTTCAGCTTTGTTTCGCTTAGGGCCAGGACATCCAACTTCTTTTCATTCATAACATCAGCAATCATCTGTTTCTTGTCATCCGCACTACATCCACGCACATTTAAGCAACCCAGTTTTATAAAGTTTTTCTTCTTCTCTTTTTTAGTAATTGTATACAGGAGAAGGGGTTACTAGCCCATTGCTCCCGGCATTTTAGTCGCCTCATACGACACGCATGGCTTACAGAGGAAAGATTCTTTTCCACTTCCCCATGGACAATAGAAGAAATAAAAAAGAACAAGAGCTATTTAGAAAAAGGAGAAAAACCTAGATGTATGTATATATATATATGCATGTGCGTGTCTGTGAAGTGTGACCAAAGTGTTAGTAGGAGTAGCAAGATATCCCTGTTATCTTAGCGTGTTTATGAGACAGAAAAAGAAACCAGCAATCCTACCATCATGCAAAACAATTACAGGTTTTTGTTTCACAGTCATCTGGCAGGACGGTAGTACTTCCCTGGGTGGTTGCTGTCTACCAACCTACTACCTATATATATATATATATGTCGTGCCGAATAGGCAGAACTTGCGATCTTGGCTTAAATAGCAACGCTCATCTTGCCATATAGGACAAGCGAAAATTTGTGTATGCAACAATTTCGCCAAAATCATTCTGAACCTAACGGAAAAAATATATATCACTGTGTTTGTTTAGTATTAAATTATTGTAAACAAATCTAAAATATATTTAGTTGGGTTAGGCTAAAATAAATTGTTCTTGTTATAATAAGGTTAGGTAAGTTTTCTAAGATTCTTTTGGTGCAAAATTAAAAATTTTTACATTAACATTAATGAAAAATATATATCTTTAAATGTATAAGAGAAAATTTTAGAAAAGACTTAATTTTAAATGAGTTCTTGCTAATTGACCAGTTTTACATATTCGGCACGACATATATATATATATATATATATATATATATATATATATATATATATATATATATATATATATATATATATATATATATATATATATATATATATATATATATATATATATATATATATATATATATATATATATATATATATATATATATATATATATATATATATATATATGCAAAACAACCACTCTGAAAGAATAGAGAAATTCCAAGCGCTTTCGTGACTCCTCACATTTTCAAAGAACTATCAATAGTTCCTTGATAATGTGAGTAGTCAAGAAAGCGCTTGGAATTTCTCTATTCTTTCAGAGTGGTTGTTTTGCATATTCTGAAAATCACCTGTTTACTGTGATCTTATTGCATATATATATATATATATATATATATATATATATATATATATATATATATATATATATATATATATATATATATATATATATATATATATATATATATATATATATATATATATATATATATATATATATATATATATATATATATATATTACTCATCCAAATCTTCACAGGCAATGGGAAACCGCTGTGCATTTGCAATGACCAGCGTTTCGGGACCGAAATGTTTCCTACATAATGTTCAAAAGGGTTTGTATATTGTGTATTTTTCAACCACCTGTGTTTATCATAAACCTCTAGTAGCAGAAGTAATTTATCAGCTGACTGAACCTCGACAACGTTTCAAGGGCAGTAAACTGTTGAAACTGCAAGATTAATTTCACAGTTATCAATTCCAAGTAAAATGCCGCGAACTATTTTTTTTTTAATCGAGTGGATCTTGTGGATGTTTCTTGTATTCTTGTAAGCTTGTTAGGTTCTCCAGTGAGTTGTGTATTAGTATTGTGCTGCTGTGATTTTTATTCAGAAGCTGAGGAAAGAGAGAGAGGGGAAAGGGAGGGAGGGAGTGTGTGTGTGTGTGTGTGTGTGTGTGTGTGTGTGTGTGTGTGTGTGTGTGTGTGTGTGTGTGTGTGTGTGTGTGTGTTATGTTGAATAACAGTAAAAAATGTTTTAACCATATCTTTCCAATGCACAACTATCTCGTTTTATTTTATATGATGCACATACGCGTGCATGTCTGTTAATTTGATAAATGTATGTTAATAAAATTTAGCATTTAATGTGTACATTTCTTATCGCTATTGAGTTGGGTCTTTAGTTAAAGAGGGTCCGTCGTCAGAGTCGCTGTTAAAGGGTCAAGCACTTAACACTTTACCTTCGCTTTAAAAAGTAAGTTTTTTTTTCTGACATGATACTCCAAGCAAATTTCTCCGCATTTCATTTTTTTTTTCAGTTTCTATTTTCCTTTTTCTAAAGGAGGTAGATAACGTTGGGTCAGGTTACAACAATTAAAACTTAAATTGACTATAAACGAGCAAATTAAAAACAGAGAAACACAAGGGGGGAAAAAAGCATTGAGGTTGTGCATATATAACGTCACGAATTACTGACTGTTTATGTTGCACGTGAAACCACACTGACAACCACGTACATATACTGAACATATATGTAACTTCCGTCATTGTCTAACCCTCTACGATGGACAATACTTGCTGTGCTGTAGTAAGCAGTAAGATAAGTCAAATCAAACAGTCTAGAGCAGTGGTTCCCAAACTTCTACTAATTGTATACCCATTGAATTATCAGACACGTATCCCGTAGTAGATAAGTCAAAATAACTTTATCCGAAATAAAGGCATACAGATAGGCCAACATTCTCCCAAAGTTTAGAAGTACATAACTTTGCTCTTCAACTGTATCATTATTAAAAGAAAAGATAAAATTGTGAAACAAGGACAATCGATGGACCGACTGCTGATATTTACACAACAAAAATGTACCTTGAAGTGCTTTGGTGTAAGTATAGTTCTGAAAAACTTCTTTATTAAATCATTCGTTTGTCTATAAAACAGTGAATATAAATAAAGAAATATCATCTTTTTAAAATAAGCAGTAAACATAAATTACATAAATTACATCTAACTCCTTTACTCCCCCGCTCCCGAAAATACCTTCGCTTAGCAGCAGGGGCGAGGGCACCCCAGTTTAGGAACTGCGTATCTAGAGGTTCCTCCCAGGATATTTAAAGAGAAAGAAGAACGATGGACTTCTACCGTGAGGCGGAGACCAGGCGTCAACCGAACCAATCCCATCATAGGTGGTGCCATAAGGCCCATGATCCAAAGACTTGGAGCTCTGCCTTTCCATAGATCAAACTTGATTACTTCCCATTCACAGGTCGCTATATGACCCTGAATTTTTACTACTATAAGAGTACTACTACTAATAATTTTATTTTATTTTCATATTAACACATCGGCCGTTTCCCACCAAGGTAGGGTGACCCGAAAAAAACTACCATTATCATTCACTCCATCACTGTCTTGCCAGAGGCATGCTGACCCTACAGTTATAAAACTGCAACATTAACGCCCCTCCTTCAGTGTGCAGGCACTGTACTCCCCATCTCCAAGACTCGAGTCCGGCCTGCCGGTTTCCCTGAATCCCTTAATAAATGTTACCTTGCTTACACTCCAACAGCACGTCAAGTCCTAAGAATCATTTGTCTCCATTTACTCCTCTCTAACACGCTCACGCACGCTTGCTGGAAGTACAAGCCCCTCGCACACAAAACCTCCTTTACACCCTCCCTCCAACATATTCTAGGCCGAGCCCTACCCCGCCTTCCCTTCACTATAGATTTATACACTCTCGAAGCCATTATATTTCGTTCCAGCCTCTCTACATGTCTAAACCATCTCAATAACCCCTCCTCAGCCTTCTGGATAATAGTTTTGGTAATCCCGCACCTCCTCCTAATCTCCAAACTATGGATTCTCTGCATTATATTCACACCACACATTGCCCTCAGACATGATATCTCCACTGCCTGCAGCTTTCTCCTTGTAATGTGGGTGCCACCCACGTTACCATATTCTGAAAAGCTTCCCCTCATTTTCTCCTGTTGCTGCCTTTGCAACATTGCACAGCTCCTGATGACGCATCGAGAACTGTGAACGTACTTGAGCTTAAGATTTTCACCCCCTTTGGCTTGTCTCGCATATAATGTCGTGCCGAATAGGTAAAAATTTGCGATTATGGCTTAAATAGCAACGCCGTTCTTGCCGAATAAGGCAAGCGAAAATTTGTGTATACAGTAATTTAGCAAAAATCATTCTGATCCTAAC